>NC_092513.1:71984108-72284575 GCF_047511675.1 Marmota flaviventris
CTAGGAATTACAGCTTCTTCTGTTCATTAATTTTCCCTCTCTCTCTCTCTCTCTCTCTCTCTCTCTCTCTCTCTCCAGGGATTGAACCCATGGGCATTTAACCAATGAGCCACATCCGAGCCCTTTTTAATTTTTATTTTGGGACAGGGTCTTAAGTTGCTTAGGGCCTTGCTAAGTTGCTGAGGCTGGCCTCAGACTTGTCATCCTCCTGCCTCAGCCTCCAGAGACACCAGGATTACAGGTGTGCGCCACCACGCCCAACTGTTCATTTTTAAAAATTGCTCTGTTTGATTATGCTTCATCCCATTGCCTTTATTTCTGAGTGTATTTAGTCTCATGAGTAGTTGGAAGATTTAAACATCTCCTCCCAAGTTTTTCTTGAAAATGATAAGAATTAGAAAACCCTAAGGCAATGAGTAAACTGACAAAGATGAAGCCTATTATTTTAATTAAAAATTCAAATAAAATCATTTATGTTCATGGATTATAGATACATAAATTGGTTGAAGGAAAGGATAAATTAATGGGGAAGACCAGCGAACCGCAAGGACCAGCCGTTACCTACTGCCTTAGCTGGGCCTGCGTTTCAACAGCACATCCTCAGGAAAATTTTCACCTAGAGAAAATATCAATTAAGCTTCAATGATTTTGATTATAGAGAGTGATTATCATTTTATATCTTCCTGCTGGATAATGCTTCTAAAAGCTATGACTGAACATAATTCTTTTTTTATAAGCATATGAAGAATTATCTTTTGTAGACTGAATTGAATCCAAGTAAGAAGATAATATGGATTATTAAAAAGTCCATCTAGGGCTTGGGGTGTAGCTCAGTGGTAAAGCTCTTGCCTGGGCCCTGGGTTTAATACCCACCCCTGACCTAAATAAATAAACAAACAAATAAAAAAATAAATCCCTCTACTTGCTGTTGAAAATCTGAAGTCACTACAAAGACACAAGTGGAAGAGACATCAGTTTTTACCATAGATTGAAAAATGAGGAGCATTATTTCAAATCCTGGGGAGTGAAGTCAAAGCATTCTAATTTAGGATGCATGTGGAAAGCAGGAATAGGCTACAGTGCTTCATAGTCATAACTATGATCTCACCCAGGACACAACATAATTGTCACCTAATGGTTTGCGGTGATTCAAGCTCCAGTCTGGAGCAGAGATGTCCTGCAGCTCTATTAGAGTTTGTCTGACAGGGCAGAGGCTGACCCCCTGAAGGACTTAGAGGAGAGAGCAGGTCATTTCTGCCCTGAATAGCAAGATTGCTGTTAACCCTGGGAGGAGACTTGCGATTTCTCATGGGCAGAGCTGGCCACACTTTGGTTTGAGAGAGGCCAAGGCTTATTGGTTCATTCTGGGCAATGAATAGTGGTAGCAAAGGGGAACCAGAATCATCCCATGCGTTGTTCTGAAGCAGAGAAAAATTCCCTTGAAATCTTAATGTCAGATGACGTCTGTGTACGGCTATGTCTTGGGCAGTTAGGAGGACATCAGAGGAGCACAGACTTATCAGATATGGAGGAGTCAGTGCCTCAGGAAACACTGGAGAGCAATGAATGTAAATTGTGAGACCGTGACTGCGTTAGCCTTTCACCACTGTGACCAAAACACAAGACAAGAACAACTTCGGGGGAAAGTCCACCTTGGCTCATGGCTTCAGAGGATTCAGTCATGGTCAGCCAGCCCCCCTGCTCTGGGCCCAAGGGGAAGCAGGACATCATGTGGAAGGGCCTGATGGAGGAGTGGCCAGGAAGCAGAGAGAACATGGGAGGAACCAAGGGCAAAAGATGTCACCCCAAGGACCCCCCCCCAGTGACCTACCTCCTCCAGCCATGCCCCAACTTTCTACAGAGGAGGAGGCATATAGGAGTCCTTCCAAATGATGAGTCCATCAAAGAGGTCAATCCACTGATTAAGCCACAACTAGCATAATCTGATCATTTCACCTTCTGCGTTAACATAGGTGATTTTGGGGGACTCCTTATACCCAGACTATAACCCCTACTCTACAGACAGGGGGAACCTGCAGTGGGGACAGGTGTGGGGCGAGGCTTGGAGCTAGAACGACGGAAAGCCCTGTTAGGCCTGCCCTCTGCTCACCACACCATCCGGGCCAGCAGATGTGCCCCGTGCGCAGGTCTAACTGGTGATTCATGTTACCTGACCTTCCAGAGCCAGCAAAGTCCCCAAGATATCCCAGGTGAACATCCTCCAGAGGAGGCGGCTCTGGGGTGGAGGGTGCTCAGAAACGGGCACAACTGAGGAAATCTGAGGACACCTCATGGTAAGTCAACCTGGGAATGTGGTCAGGATCGGGAACACCTGCGTCCACCCTAGATCACACACTCCTCCTGCAGCATGGCCAGTGTTGGAGGTCATCTCATTTCCTTGATGTGCATATTTCACAAAGGCGTTAGCTTTGTGTGTAAGAATGGGAAGGTGTGTGCAATGTGTGTGTAAGCATTTAAAATTTTGTAAAAATTTGAAAACAGCCTATGATCGTTCCTATTAAGTAGAAACATCGATACAAAGGCTAGGGAAGAATGAATAAATTTGTCCCCAAACAAAGGATCTACTCAGTCATTAACTCTGGATGGTCCATCCATGCTGAGGCTGTGCAGAGATCTGTATAGATAATCAAGGCAACTGGATTTTACAGAGGGTGTTTGGTCCTGGAGGGACAGGCTAGCTCCCTGGCTACCAGTTGTGACCTTACCACCACAATAATGGCCCTTTTGTTGGGAGACAATGGAATAGGGGAAAAGAACAAAAGATTGAGAAGAAAAAAAGAAGTGAATGCCTTCTCTTGTTCTCTACCATCAGTTTATAACTTTAGGACACTGGGGTTGTTTTACTGAAGCATGTCTTTGGAACAGTAAGGCTGTTTTAGGCGTTGTTGGACACTACTGAAATAGATAAATTATTATTGTCGGCAAAGCTGAAAGGAAATAACAGCCTGCAAGTTGCCCAAGTCCTACCAAAGTCACGGTGACATTAAATCACTAGAAAATCCTGATTTATGGGCAGTGAAGGGATTCCCTTCCCAGATCCTAAAATATATGGGTATTGCAGCCCTTAAATCCAACCCCTCCCCAATTCTTTGTCATTTAAATAAATTTTAAGAAACTGTCATGCTACATTCTAAATCTGAGGAATTAAATCAAATTGTGTGTTTTTGACACTGGAACCAACAGAAGCTTGTTACTACATTAGAAATAAAAAAAGGAAACTGCTGTTCAGATTATACTCAGATCTTGGGAGAAAAACACAGTATATTCTCTAGTCACAGCAGTCCAAGAAAATGTCAGCGTAAGCAAAGTTTAATTAAATAAGTCAGAATGGAAACCTCTGGATAAGGCAGAATAATGCTACTGTGAAGTCGTCCAAGTCCTAATCTCTGGAACCTGTGACAACATTCCCTGACATGACCAAGAGGAACTAAAGCTGTTAGAGGGAATTAAGGTAGCTTATCTAGTGATGTCAGAATGCAGAGATGATTTTGATGAACGAGGAGCAATTGTTGGAATCACAAGGTCGGTGTAAAGTGGAAGAAGGCAGAAGAGCTAGAATGATTCCGATGAGAAGGATCAGCCATTGTTGGTTTTAAAGATGGAAGAGGCCGTGAGCAACCAAGAATATGGGCAACCTTTAGAATCTGGGAGAAGCAAGCACACAGAGGGAGTAACCACGTGTGGACAGGGCCTTTAAAATCCCTCACTGCACCAGGTCAAGATACGTGAACAAATGGACATTGGTCATGTGCTATCAATTAATCCAAGAATTCACGGGTCCCAAGATGGGGAAAGAAACGTCCAACAGCACTCTAGAAAAACAGAAGGTCCAGGAAAATGACTTTGCCTTAACATCTACTGAAACTTTCCGTGTGCTTTTTATATATAATTTTGTTTGCTCCTCTTAGTTACCTTTTAAGGCAGGCAGAAGGCTGGACCCAGGGCTGTGAGGTGGCTTCCTCCATGTCACACGTAGAATGTAGCTCAGTGTGTCCACGTGAATGTCGGAACAACAATGACTCTTCCCAGGGAACTAGTGGGAAAGTTAACATAACTTGCATCCACTTATAGAAAGCCCACATTTAACATTTAAATGCTAGAGAAAAAAAATGTGATTAAAGTGTTAACCCATCTGTTGAGATGAAAATAGCATGTGTTATTACCTTTCATTCCAGATCATTTAGTAGATCCATGTGATTTTTTTTTTGTGGGAAAGTATTTCAAATGTCATTATATAAAAATAAAGATGGAGTCAAATTCCAAAATTCTCTTTAAATTCCAAACTTATTTTTTAAGTTTCTTTTTAGTTGTTGATAGACCTTTTTTAAAAAATTTATTTACATGCAGTGCTGAGAATCGAACCCAGTGCCTCACACATGCCAGGCAAGTATTATTTTTTAAGATCTCAACTGACACATAGAAAATGAAAACCACCAGAATAAAAAAAAAAATTGAACTTTTTCTCTAGGTCCAGGCCACCACATCTATGTCTTTTCTATTTTGATTTGTTACTATCCAGAAATAATCAGTACATGCCATTTTCCTATTCACAGAAATTCCTTTAATGCAAGCTTGGGAACAAGCTTGGGAATGATGGGATTTTTGTTCAGTCTGATAATTGCCACAGTGTACATCTTGGTCATTTCTTTTTAAGTATTTTAAACAACCATTAGGTCCTGCTGGGTTGATCTGTTATGTAAGACATACGCAACACAGCTCACACACAGCTGGGGTTTTGCAGTGAACCCAACCATCCCAAACCCCATGCCCCCAAATGTGGGCTTTTTGCATTAAAACACCAATGGAGTGTGAGGGCAGGTATTTTAAGCAGGATTTTCATGCATCTTTATTGGGCAATTAGACTGCAGAGGCTACTTTAATGAGCTCTTATTTCTAAAGAAATAATTAGCTCCAGTTGCATTATTTTGACCTATGACTACTTCTTCATGAATAAAATTATTCAACTGTTATGGGCTGAATCAGGTCCTGACCCCAAATTTGCATGTTGAAACCCTAACCCCTCCAGTACCTTAGAGTCTGGCAATATTTGACAATCGGGTCTTTGAAGAGGTAATTAAGTTGAAATGAGGTCCTAGAGTGAGCCCTAATCCAACCTGATTGGTGTCCTTTGAAGAAGAGATTGGGATGCAGACATGCGCAGAGGAGAGCAGGTGTGAATCGGCAGGGAGAAGCTGGCCACCTCCATCTGGGAAGGCTCAGCAGAAACCAGCTTTGCCAACACTATGACGTGGAGTTGGGCAGGTTCTCGTGAATTAGAGTAACGAAATCCACAGACACAGAGTGAAAGCCAAGTCACAGGATTTACTAGAGTAATAGAAAGAAGGCAGGGCTCCCTAAGGGGTGAGGCCCCAAGAGAGGGATGCCTAGGGGTGTCTGTCGTCCAGGGGTTTTTAAAGGCAGATCTGATGCCCCTGTGCATTGGATTGGTGGGGTGAGGGATGCCAGCCTGGACCAATCAAGCTGTTTAAGCTCTGAGTTTAATAAGTCAATTAGAAGTGCACAGCAATCCCTTATTTACATAATTAAAGGAACAGGTTCAACCCTGTGGTTTGACATGTCTTTTGGGGAGAGGAAGCCCTTCAGGTCAGGGTCTACTCTGTGGTTGACGGTGGCTAGAGGTCAGGGCAAGGGCAACTGAGGAAGGGCTGTGGCTGAAGCTGTGAGGAACAGAAATGGGTATATTAACTCAGAAGGAATCCTTGTGGCTAAAGCTGCCAGGGAGTAGCATTGCACAGGGTGATCTCCAGATGATTCTGGTCCTTCTCCAAGGCCCTCATCCTGGCTGCCTCGGGGTCTCGATCTCAGACTTTGGGCCTCCAGAATTGTGAGAACATAAATTTCCATTAATCAACCCAATCGGTGGTGCTTTGTTATGGCAGCCCTAGCTGATAACTACAGCCCCTGGACAAAGATCTGCCGCTCTGTCTTCAGAGAGCGTGAAGGAATTAGAGGAAGCACATCGGAGCAGCCTCAGAGAAGCCTCTTTACCACGTTACACAATCGTTCAATCCATCAGCCCCGGGAAGGCAATGCAGGGTTCTGCCTGGGCTTGTCCTTATTTGCTACTTACCGTCTTCTGCCTTCTGGGGGCTCCTCCTTGCCTTCTTTGCCAGTTTCTTCCCCTGCTTGTTGACCTCTGCTTTCTTCTCATCTGGGGCAGGTCAAGTATGAACTCCCTGAACAGGTTTTCTTTTTGGTACCAGGGATTGAACCCAAAGGCCTTTAACCACTGAGCCACCTCCTCAGCCCTGTTTATTTTTTATTTTGAGACAGGGTCTCTCTTCAGTTGCTCAGGGCCTCACCAGGTTGCTGAGGCTGGCTTTGAATGTGCCATCCTCCTGCCTCAGCCTCCTAAACTGCTGGGATTACAGGTTTTCTAAGGGGCACGAGGGCCACCCCATTCCCAGGATCACTGTGCTCTGTCTCCAGGCTCCACCCCCCTCTCGGCCTTTGCCCACCCCTGGAATGCCCCTCCACCCTTGCTCCCCAGACAGCACAGAGGCTTCCATTGTGGAGACCCCCCTGCTGCCCTGAGGGCTGGACTGGCCCCTGTGTGCTCCCAGGATGCCCACCGCCTCCCTCTGCCCTGGCGCTGTGGGGCTACCTTGAACAGAGCCGGGCATTGTCCTCTGCCTCCAGAGAGGAAGCTCCCTGGGAGGCAGGTAGAAGCTTTTCCCTTTGCTGCCATCACCACATTAGGGAGGGGCAGAATGTGTCTTCCAGAAGTCACTTCTCCAAGAATCCCACTCAGGAAAACCAGACAACAGTGAGATGGACCATTTTTCATTTTTAATATTCATTTTTTCACTTTGAGTTACAGAGCTAATTTTATCACCGAGCAATACTTTATACAATTGCTTTCATTTCATTGAAAGTCTGTTTTGAAAAAAATGTATGATGGAGTAGCATAGAAGAAATCAGGACAGACAGCAAGGAGACACAGAGGGACAGAAGGGAGGCCGCAGATTTATATCTAAACTCCCCATGAACCTCCTCCCTATACCCCCCCCCCCCCCCCCCCCCCCCCCCCGCCCCGCCTGTTTCCCTCCAGGCATGAATTTGTAAGAGGTCCAGTAGACCTTAGAGTCCCCTTAGCTTGTTCACAGTGCCTACATGTCTTGTTAGCTCTGGGACATAGTTTTAGGCTGACTAAAAGAAGCCTAGAGAGAGCTACTGTTGGGGACCTATAATGTGGTCATTAACTAGACAGCCATGCCCGGCTCTGTCCTCTGTGATGGGAGGAGTCCAGCTCATGGAGCTGATGCCCCCCCCCCCTTCATTCACAAGGTTTCCTTTTCAGGAAGAGGCCTGAGACCCCCGGGCGGTCTCACCCTTGGATGCCTACACCCACCCTTTGAGTGCGTATCCTCCTCTGCTGCAATAAATCTCTGTGCTTCACTGAAGAAATCTCTGCTGCTGTCTCTTTTGAGTATCCTGAAATTCCTTTCTGTGGTGTCGATCAAGAACCTGCCAGAGCAGGGTTGAGCTCCCTTCTCCCCTCTGGGGACCTCCTTGGACTCCATGTGGTGACTAACTCCCTGTTGGGTTTTGCTCGTGTTTTTCTGTAGGTGATACTGGTTTGGGCTGCTTCTCAAGGGTTTCGGGAGACTAAGTGGTTACATATACCTAAAGTGCCTGGAGCAAAGCCTGGTACCTTTATGCCCTAGTCAAATACTTGTTTGACAAAAGGTGGAATTTTGGAATTACCAGCTCTGTTGTAGGCATTATTCCTTATCCAGAATGTCCTGAGAATCCTGTTCCCTGGACCCCTGGCCTCTACCACTCAGCACCCAGACCTTTCTCTTTCTCCCACTCTGTTTCTTAACAGATGCAGTTAAACTTGAGGTCAGGAGGACGGAGATGTGGACTCCAGCCAAGTCCTGAACACTCAGCTCACAGGTCCTGTGGCCAGGCGCTGTTCCCAGGGCTTTATTTACTTCACATAACAGAGGAGCAGTGAAAGGAGTACTATTCTCCCTATTTTAAGATGAAGACATTTAGACTCAGGCAGGTGAAGTGACTTTTCTAAGTTCAGGTTGCAGAGTCTGGCCTGAGCCTAAGCTGTCTGGCTCTAAGTCATGTGCCGGCTTCTCTAAATCCAGGAGGCCCAGGAGTCCTGCCTGTCTCAACAGCCTGGGTGTCCAGTGACCTCAGCTGTGCCAAGGAGTCCCTGGTCAAATCTGGGTTCTGTCTTCCCAGCATCTGACATGTGTTGGACCAGAGAAGGGAAATGAATTTTTAAAGTCGATCTGGAACTGAGCTGAAGGTGGGGTTGGCATCTACTGTGTGTGTGTGTGTGTGTGTGTGTGTAGGTATTCGTTCCTATTTTTGATGTCCTTGGAAAACTGAGTGACATCTGGTGACAGTACCTGCAGCCTGAGACAAGGACCCAGCAGCTCCCTTTCCCAGAGAATCTGGGTGTCCTCTCTTGTGGTCACTGGAACACTGTCCACCTTACCCATTTGTCCCATGGACACTCCTGTCGGCACACCTGGCGGATGGGATGTCAGAAATCTCGCCCTGTCGTAAATACGACTGGATGGTAGAATATGTAGCTGGTTTATTTCTAAGGGGATCCTAGAAAATAAAAATTGGTTTGGAAAAATTGGAAGCAGAAAAGGGGATTTTTTCCAGAGTTGACATTCTCACAAGAATCCAAGCATTAGTATGGGAGGGGCTGCTCAGAATAATAATTTACTTAAGTGTCGCAAATTGGAATGCTGATAATTAGATTTCATGTGTTGCTCATTATGCTCATTGCTGAAATGTCCAATACCCTGCTGATTTAGAGAGTGAAATAAACATTAGACTTTTTTTTTAATAGCTGTAGTGTAAAATTTTCAAAATTGGACTATGAACAGCTCCACTGGGTTTTGTCTATTTTTTTTTCTTTAACCAGTTGGCCTTTGCCATTCCCTGTGTTTGTGTGGTCGCTGGGTCTTTGAGTAAGTCCTGGCAGGACATGTCCCTGCTGTCCTGCTGTCCTGCTGTGCTGGAAACCGAGGCTCAGTCCCCCAGGGGGTGTTAACATCCGTCCCTCCTAGTGAAGCTTTGGTGGTGATTAGATGATGCAGCAGAGGCTGCAGAGAAGGACCTGGGGCCTTGCTGGCCGCTGTGCCCTGTCTTCAGAAAGAGACACTGCGGCCTCTGCATGTGGCTCTGCAGCTGCAACGGGCCAGCAGGCAGGCGCTGGGCAGGGAGGTGCTGCAGGATTCCTCAGAGTCCCTTGAGCCCCTGGAGGACCAGGTGTCCTTCATCTCCTATGCTCCAAGTTCCCTAACCTGTGACTGTCCCCACTCTTGTGAGACCAGTGAATAATGAAGCCATGTGTAGAGGTTTTTAGAGATGGTGCCATGTGAATCAGAGTGCCGGACGTTTGAGGACGTTGTTGTGGGGACAGTCGTCTTTTAGGAATGGAAGTCCATCCCTTCCTCACACCATGAGTCATCTGCGCTGTTCAGGACCTCCATATCTGACAGGGTCTTGATACAAATGAAGGTGTCCCAAGAACAAAAAGCTACGGGAAGAACTCAAATGTTGCATTCATGATGGTTGTCAGTTTGGCCTTTTGACTTTACTATGCAAAGAAAAATGTGTAATTTCTTATTTGGGCAAAAACAACACAATACAAACATCTTTGTGAATACAAAGTGCCATTCATCACTGTGAGGTCCCATGTCAGGAGCCATCTGACTCCAGAAACAGGGGGCCCGAGCAGCTGCACTGAGACATTGGGGCTTCTCCACACCAGGTCCGCCTGACCCTGGAAGAGAGGGACCAACAGCCACTGTGTGCATCCTGCTCTCCTGGAGAGAGGTGACCTCCATCCTCATGGGAAATACCCTGTTTCAAACCAGGGGGCTCATTGTCACTTAGCAGAACCACAGAACCCTCTTCCTTCCTCTGGTTGTCCCCTGGGTACAGGGGCTGGCAAAGCAGGCAGGACACCTTCATCCACGTCACCCTCAACCTCGTGGCCTTTACATTGTCCACGTAGCCCGGTCACCCAGGGTATATGCCTGTCCAATAGCCAGGTCATCACAACCTGAATGTGAATCCTATATTCATTTAGAAACTACTCTCATTTGGAAACTGCATTCTTCCGTGATGGGCTGAGCTTCATGCCCCAAAAGCAGAGGTGCGGGTTTTCCATGAACTCTAAATAATCATGTTGATTACGTTAAAGTCAAGTTAATACCAACTTAGTCATTACAGGTTTATATTTTATTGTTAGCTCCCTTATCTATTTTGACTCTTAGGTTATCATGAGGACAGCAAAAGCTGTCCCTTGTTTTCTAAGGAATGGACTGTATATGTCTATTGTGTACACACGTATGCAGATGTGTGTACACACAAATACTAGCTATGCTTGCACACATTTAAATTGAAAGATTATTCCCTTTGATAAGTATTAGGCATTCAAAAAAACTTGAGAGTGTTGTTCGGTCTGAGTTGACTAGGATACTCATCATTTATGACATTAATCCATTATCGTTGCCTAGAATCTCACTAAGGGTCAGCCTCCCCTGGCCTCCTTCCAAGCACATGTGAAGGGGCCAGTGGGGAGAGTCCTGCCAGGTGTCCTGAAGGGTGAGGCAGGCGTGGTGCACAGAACCGCCCCCAACAGACGGCACAGCACATGGGAGGGCCCAGCAGCTCTGGGCTGGACTCAGCGATGTCACACTGCGGCTCCCTCCCGTCCCCAATCTGCCCACCCCCACCGTGGGGACCCAAGGAAGATGTAATATTCTCTCGCTAGTCACCCCTCAGGGCCTCTGCAGTTCCTTCTGGTGGTGCCCTGACTGTGTGTTCCCTCTGTCAGACACCCCTTCAGTCAGGGAGGCCTGGTGAGTCTTTATAGCACAAGGTCGTTTCAAGGTCACAGGTCAGGGCCATCCGCCAGGTTCTGCTCACTCACTGGCTCCTCTCTCTGCTCGTGCAGACTTTGTTTCTTATTATGGAGGAGGGAGGGGACATGACCCCTTCATGCCTGCTTGGGAGGGGAGACAGGGTGCTCTGAGTCTCTGGGAACCGAGGCCTGGCAGTGCCGCCCTGACCAGGTGGGTGGACAGAAAGTCCTGCTCTCAGCTGGTGATAGACAGACTGGCCTTTGAAGAAGTGAGTGGCTGTGCTGGCTGAGAACAGACCCTGGGCAGGAAGCCAGGGAAAGGACTGCTGGTGGGGAGCAGGTGGGGGAAGGGAAGGCAGAGGAATCATAGGGACAAGTGGGCAGCTAGAGGCCAAACCACAGCAGGTGTGGGCAGACGCCAGGGACCACACATAGTGGCCCAGGGACTCCCTGGGCCACTGGGAGGTGTGTGTTCACCAGTACATGCAACAGGGAGACTCTAGAGCCATCCATTCAGCTGTCCTTGGGACCTTCCTTTGTCCTCTCCACCAGTGGCACTCCAGGACCCAGGGCGCCATCCTTCCTGTTTGGAGGTTCAGATTTCCTCGCCATCCTGGTGGGTTTTCTGGGGCCACCAAATGCTCTGAGTTCTGCCCTCACCTTCTGTCCAGCACCTCATGCTGTAGGTCAGGTCAGGGCGCATCCCCTCATGAGGCCTTAGCACCTCCAGTCCTGGTGCATTGGGTCCCTCTGAATCCCAGGGTCAGCTCCTGAGATCTATCATCTGTCCTGTCTCTGAGCCTCACATTCTACTTGGCCCCTTGGAGCCAGTGAATGCCATTAGGGAGGCTGCAGGCCCCTTGCAAGACGTTTCTCTTCTTTCTAGGTTCTTGGTGCTATGACTCCTGGCCATCTGGATCACTCTCTGATACCTACAGAGAGCTTAGCTTTTTGTATTTGATCTCACTTTGGGTGGTGGTCCTGGTGAGGGGGATACTTAATGCAGTAAAGATGCTTTTGACCTTGGAGAACCCTACAGGAGAATGAAGACCCACAGATCTAACTTCTCCCCAAATAGCCAAAGACCTGTTATCTCTGAAAGGACAGTTTGACATTCTTGGGGGCCTCCCTCCTTCCTACAGACCTGCTTCCACAATCAGGGTCACTTTGCTGTACTTTTTTAAGTTGAGATAAGATCTGTGCACATGAAATTAACCATTTTCAAGTGTACAACTCAGGGCATTTACTAGAGCTACAATATCATCCCGCTATCACCTACAGTTAGTTAGATACAAAACGTTTTCATCCCTTGAGAAGGAAATCCTGTGCATACTAAGCAATCTCTGCTCCAGCTTTGGGGAAACCATGAATCTGCTCTTTTCTCTGGGATTTCTTATAAATAGAATCATACAGTATGTGGCCTATTGCGTCTGGCTTCCTTCAAGTATCATGTATTTCTTTCAGGTGTGATGTCATGGTCTATCAGTATTTCATTCTTTTTTTTTTATGGACTAATGTTCCACCGTGTGGATGTAATATGATTTTTTCCATTCATTGATGGGACTTGAGATTGCTCCCACCTTTGGGCTGTTGTGAATAGTATAATCAGTATAACTTTCATATCCATATCTGTCATGCTTTTATGTTAGCTGAACATTAGTCTCTGAAACAACTGGATGGAGCTTTTGAAATGCAATCTACTCTCCTTAAAAAGTTACCAATAGCGTGATCCCGTTGCTTGGGAAGGGACAGGCTCAGGGCAGGATAAGTATCAGGTAGGGCCACCTTGGGTCTGCGGTTCAGTTTCAGACCCCATCCTCTCAGACTCATGGAAGTAGAACAGTGGCCTGCCACACCCTCTGTCCCTGTGTGCCCTGTCTCCATGTACTGCCTGGGAGCCCAGCCCCATGACGTTGAAGAAGCCCCTCAGTCTGCACAGTGGTGCTCAGTGCCCTTAGCTGTCATCTGAAATCTGCAATTGAATTAATTCCTGCAAAAAAAAAAAAAAAAAAAAAATTGAACTGAATGGGGCAAAGGGGGGAAGCTGTTCTGTCAAATACCTCAGTGCTGCTACTCCAGCCATTTGATTTCAAGCATCACCTTAGAAATTTGAAACATCTATTTTACAGTAATTTGTAGAAACTTTGTCTTCTGTTTTAGAGATGAATATGGAGGACCACAATTGAAACACGTCCCGGGCTTGTGTGGTGTCATGTGTTATCACTAAGGTCATCAAATGATCCATTTCATGTCACAGCAGCCCTGTGTGGTAGGTGCTGTCATGACCCTGATTTACAGGTGAGAACACAGAGGCACTGAGAATGACACAGATGGGGGCCCAGCGAGGACACAGCCGAGTGGGATTCGAACACATCAGTCACTATGTGGGTCTTAGCACAAAAATCTGCATCTAATTTTCAATCCCCATTTAATATTTCTGCTAGCTTGAAAAAAAAAAAGACTTTGTGTTAATGTGATAAAAAATGGCTACTGTGACGTTCTGGGGAATTTTTCTTTCTTTTTTTTTCCCCCATGTTTAATAGCTTTGGAACTTGACTTTCTCAGCACCTTGAAGGAATCTGTGTCAAGCTGGTTTTGGAATGATCGGCTTCTGCCTCTGCTGATGAATCAGGCTAATCACCAAGTGGGGGTATAATCTCACTTTTTTGAGTGGTTCACAGACTTTGCTTCCTAATTTCTACCCCAATTTACATTCTAACATTATAATTCTGGAATGCCAATGGACAGCTGCATGAATAATTTTGTTCACAAACAAAGATGCAAAAACTGGAAGAGAAAATAAAGCTGTTGTGGCGTCTGTGTCACGAGTGCACGTGATTTTCTCTCCTCCAGATTTTCACCATGATCTTTTTAATTTGCTGCCTCCTCACTCATTCTAAAATAGACTTCTCTCGTCTTGTCTTTTTTTTTTCATGGCTCTGATGGACCAAGTTAATTATCACAGAATGTAAGCATCTGAGAAACTCACATTTTAATCACGAGATAACTTAGGGTGTTGTTTCAAGCAGGTCTACTTACGTTTTTCACGTTTGTTCCACATAACAGAAGCACTTTTAAAACGTCAAGCAAGATATAATTGTTCTGTTTTATTGCTTATTTAAGCAAAACAAATAGAAAGCTTAATGCTATTTGTTGGATTGCAAACCCTAAATGACATTTAAGAAATATCACTCTTGTATATTACTCAGCCATAAAGAAAAATGAAGTTATTGCATTTGCAGGTAAATGGATGGAGCTGAGAATATCATGCTGAGTGAAATAAGTCAAACCCCCCAAACCAAACACCAAATGTTTTCTCTAATAAGTGGATGCTGATCCATAATGGAGGCGGATGGGGGATAAAGGGACTTTGGATTATGCAGAGAGGAGTGAGGGGAGGGGAGGGTGTGGGGGTTGGGAAGGACAGTGGAGTGAAATGAACATTATTACCCTATACACATGTATGATCACACACCCGGTGTGACTCTGCATCATGTTCAGCCAGAGGAAGGAGAAGTTGTGCTCCGTTTGTGTATAATATGTCAAAATGCATTCCACTGACATGTGTAACTAATTAGAACAAATTAAAATAAAAAAGAATAAGGAACCTGTTTCTGAGTGAAAAAAAAAGGAGATGTGCATCGTGTAACTCATGGGAATAGGGAGAGTTATTAGAAATCTATTAGAAAACTAATAAATTCTTATTCTCAAGGGAAAAAAAGAAATATCACTCTTGCAAAAAAAACAAAAACAAAAAACCCAACAACAACATCATATGTGGAAACTGAAGAGGAAAAAGGATAAGAAAAAGGAAGGGGAGGGGCACCTCATGAACATGAAAGGCAGCTTGGTAGAATAAAGGAAAGGGACCCAGGGAGGGAGGGAGGAGCAAAAGGGGAAGTACTGGGTGATGACATTGGTCAGATTATAGTTTCGTTGTGTGCATGTGTGAATATGTAACAACGGACCCCACCATTATGGATAATTATAATGCACCCATAAAAATATGCAAAAGAAAACAACAACAAATAAAAACAAAGCAAAACATGAATCACATTTCATATTTTCCTGAATCCATTTGTCCTTTTAACCATAGGGAGTGCTAACCCTCATGGAGCACACAACCAGGCATATTAAGGACTTTACCTCTCATTATTACCACAAAAATGGTCTCATGTCACTATGTATCCCATTTTATAATCGAGCAACCTCAGTTTCAAAGAGGCACAGTCCTGCCCCAGGCCTAACGGGGGGGGGGGGGGGGGGTGCCCCTTGGAGTGACATTTCACCAGGCTGCTGGGGCTGGTGGCCTGGGCTTCTTCCCAAGGGCAAATCCCCTCACTGCTTAGCATCAATGAGCCATGGTCAACCTCAGTCTGAGAAGATTAAGTGGAAAATTCCAGAAATATATAATACATAAGTTTCAGCTGATGTTTATTCCATTACATTGTTATACTTGTTCTGTTTCATTACTGTTAATCTCTTTCTGTGACAATTTATAAATTAAGACTTATCATAGGTATGCATGCATAGAAAAAAAAAGGGAGTATGTGTTGAGTTTGAGGCTAGTCACGATTTCAGGCATCCTTGGGGCATGGGGAATCTTGGGACCCATCTCATACAGATGAGATTGTACTGCTAATCCATTTGTGAAATTTTTACTATGACAAGACAAAGAAGTGTAAAGTGTGATTCCTTCCTTCAAGGAGCTCCCAGGCCAGTGGGGATTTGTAATGTACTAGAAAACCTTGTAAAATAGCAAGTGTTCTCCCTCTGAGCCACAATCCCAGCCCTGCCAAATTCTTTATCACACCACAGACTATTCTCTGGCTTTGGGTGTAGAATGCCCCACATTTGGAGACTCTAATGCAGGTTAGGGATAGAAAGCAGTTAACTCAATATTCTAATTCATTTTGATTGCCATCAGTATTATAGTCTTACCAATAATGCTGGCCATATTGCTAAAATGTATATGTAACTCTAAAAATAAGTAAAAAATGCTGCTATATTTGCTAGAATCTCATTCAACCATTAACAGTGAGTCTAATCTATCATCATACTGTATAACCAGGATGTCTCCCAGGGTGCGGCCTCTCAGGTTTGCAGGGCTCCATTCAATTCTGTCAAGTTCCACCACAGGAGAGCTTTCAGCAATGTATGGCTTCACCCTCCCCCTGCATTTGGTATTATGAGCCGTACAACAGCATGCCTTGCTCTTAGATGCTTTTAAAGCTCTGATGTCATATTGAATTTCTCTCACTGTCTGACCCTCTTAGTCATTATCATCATCAGGTAGAATTTCTGCTTCTCTCCAGGTACCCCCAAGCCTTCCACACTTGGAAGAGGTGTTAGTGAGGTTCAGCCATGGTGTGGCTCTAGATGGCTGGTGGTAACCCCAGTTGGCTATGCCTCTCCAATCAAGTCCACTCCCATTCATACAGGATATGGTTACCTAAGTACAGACCAGTGGATATTTCAACCATTAGGCCACACATCCACGTTCCCTGTCAACCCCGATTTTACCAGATGGGATACAAGCACAGTCTGCTCTTTCCAGACCTTCAAAATTTTGACATAGCATAAAAGCATAGTTATAGTCTTTGCTTAGACATTATCTCTGCTTCTGGTATTTAATGTTGTACCCCTGGTCTTGGGACTACTGCAGCACTTAGGTTAAAAAAAATTGAGGTGATGTGAGGAAGAAAAACATGTCTAGCCATGTTCACCCCATGGGAAGAATCCTACCAGTATCCTCCTTTAGAAAAAGAGAAGTATCTCTCCAGTGGGGATTTTCCCTTCACTCCTTTCATTTCAGATATAAACACAAACTTCAAAGGCACACACCAGCAATTCATGCCCAAATCTACCCCCATTTGGAAAGACCAATGTTTCAACTGTCCATTCCAATTCTCTGTCAAAACATTCCTCTGAGGATGTAAACTCCTTCTTGGTCTGAAGGAATGTGACTCATTGGGTCCAGTTGGCGCAGTTTCTTCTGTTCTGGTTCTTTGTAGAGTACTGTGAACATTGGCATCAACCCACAGATCAGCAAATCTGAGTCAGGAGAAAGCGGGTACTCCCGTCTGGACCCCTCGGTTGCCACCCAAGGCTGCTGGCATCCGTCTCATTGAGACCCTCTTCCCAGGGAATCTGCTCCGTAGCCATCCAGAGTCTCTGTCTCTCCTGTTGACAAACAGAGCAGTCTGTAGTGGCATTTTGTGCTCAGAAGAGACAGAAGGCGTGAGTCTGATTCAGTTCCTGGCTGCTCTGTGGCGGCCCCTCAAGGTCCACTCATTTCATGGAGCTTGGTGAGGACTCAAGAAAGCCCACGGAGATATCCGATTTCCTTCTGGTCTTGGAGAGGTGGTTTTCTGATAGGAATTGATGTGTCTGACTTTAATGCCCGCCTCCAATTCCTACAGTGATTGTCATGGGCCGTGCCCCCTGTGGCGTCCCTTCATCAGGTCCCTTGTCCATTGCTCTCCTGGCTTGGCCACCTCAGGTCAACGGCCAGCTGTCGGGGAGAAGAGGCTACTCGGTGGTGAAGGGACTGAGTAACTCCTCACACTCTCCTTGGCATGGTCTGAGTGTCTCCACTGGAGGCACATGTTGAAACTTAGTCCCTGTGTCCCGAAGCCCAGTCTGTGTGAGTAGTGTCTTATAAAAGGTTTGGTGAGGGCAAGATCAGCCCCCTTGCCCTTCCACCTTCTGCCATGTGAGGACACCTAGCTTGCACCATCTCTGAGGAATGGACCCTCACCAGACACCAAAACTGCTGGTTCCTGGATCTTGGACTTTCCAACTTCTAGAACTGTGAGGAATACATTTCTGTTCTTTATAAACCACCCAATCTCAGGCATTTTGTTATATCACATGAAAAGACTAAGACTCCTTGAACCATGTTCGTGCACCAACTGTTTCCATTTTATTAGAAGATTCTTCTAGTCACTGTCCTTCTGTTGGAACATTTATCTCTCCAAAATTAACCAAATCATGGTAATAATTTGGGTTTCAATATTATTTTATGTCTGTCGGTTACAGGAGACATTTTGATTAATTTCTAATCATAAGCCAGTAATTGTCCTTCAAATGGAATCTTTCTGTTCCAAAGTCCCAGTATTTGCTTCTGGGAGGTACTTACAGGCTCTTGTCATAAGCCTCGTCTACACTCCACACAGGGCTAGTGTACCTCAGAGAAACCATCTCAACCAGTACCTCAATTCTTGTTCTTTAGTGCATAGGGCCAGGCAACTTATTGGTTCCCACTTACCATGTCCAATCCCTGAAGGGCAGATCTTACAGGCCTTCTGTTTTATGATGCTGGGTCAGAGCCATGTTCCCCAGTCAGATACACTGTCCTCTTCACAATGCATCCAGGCAAAGAGACACAACGGTTCAGGAAAAGCCTGTTTAAACATCACCATTGCCATCCAAGCTTACCTCATGCCAATCCACCTTGCATCTCCATATTCTCTCAATTTAACTGCAGCTCCTATTAGGACTTAAGTAATGTGTTCTTCCTTCCACCATGCATGGGGCTCATGTGTCAATGAGTTCTAGAACCTTCTATTCTGGTCATGTTACCCATTCATGTTTATAATGCTTTGAGTTCCAGCAGGGTATCAAGCCAGGGGGCCCTGCACCTTGCAGACTTTATCTTGATTAATCAGGCCATTGCCCCAGATTGGATTTCTTATTGTAACCTTTGTTTTATGGCTTTCAAACTTCCTCCAAACTGGGGTAAGTAGAGTAGACTCATTTAAGGTCCTTTCATGGGATACCTGCCAGAGGGTATCTAACCTCCCAAAGGACTACATTAAGACCTTTGTTTCTACCCCATTAACATTTGCTTTATTCATCCGATATTTTGGGTGTGGGAGGGTACTGAAGGATAGATCCCAGGGGCACTCAACCACTGAGCTACATCCCCAGCCTTATTTTACATTTTATTTAGAAACAGGGTCTCACTGAGTTGCTTAATGCCTTCATTTTGCTGAGGCTGGCTTTGAACTCATGATCCTCCTGTCTCAGCCTCCTGAGCCACTGGGATTACAGGTGTGTGCCACCATGCCTGGTTTATTAATCCCATTTTTAATGACTACCTAAACTTTTCTACCTTACTGAAATGAGTCCCTTGATTTTCCTCTCTGTCTTTCCCCATTTTTTTTGTTAAGAAATCCAATTTTGGGGGGGGCTGGGGATGTGGCTCAAGCGGTAGCGTGCTCGCCTGGCATGCTTACGGCCCGGGTTCGATCCTCAGCACCACATACAAAACAAAGATGTTGTGTCCGCCGAAAACTAAAAAATAAATATTAAAAATTCTCTCTCTCTCTTAAAAAATTATTAAAAAAAAGAAATCCAATTTTTGTTGTTGTTGTTGTTCATTCATAAGAGATCAGAGGGGAAATGGATTCAGCAAATCCACAAAGGCTCCTTGGACTGTTGCTTGACTTTGCAAGAGTAGTAAAGATACTTGGGGTGTCCATGCAAAAGGGGCCCACTTAATCATGCTGGATGAGTATCCTGATCATCATGAAGTTTGGCTTGCATACAAAGAATATCCAACTGCTTCCTCTGTGGGGTTCCAATTCACATTCATGGTGGGGAGTCAGACAGCCTCCTTCTCAGGGCCAACAACTACACACAGTGCCTTTCAGTCTGCTTACCAGGCTAGCTGGGCCCTAAAAATAACCTGCCACAGGCCTGATTTGTGTGTGGTGATGTGTGGTTTTTCCATAGTGAGTTATGGCTCCTATATCAAGAGAAATATAACAAATCCACCTCTGCCTGGACTTAAGCCAGGCAGAGCTGCAGGTAAATTGCTTTAGAAAGAGAGAAAGAAAGAAAGAAAGACAGACTTGTGGGGGTCAGCACAGTGGGCCCAGTTTATAGAATTACTCCCTTAAACTCATGTTCCCACACTTGTGCCAGTCTGTTCCCTATTAATAGCACAGGTGTGATTTCATACCATGGGTGACCCTATAATCCCCCAGAGGATTAAAATTCCCTCAAAATCAAAATTTCCTCACCTTCTACTCTTCATCCTTTCTCTTCCCAAACTCTTGCTGGCATCCGAGGCCAGAGGTCTGACTCTAGGGGTTTCAACCTGATCCAGCCACTTGCTCCAAACATCCAGCAGAAAGGTCATGGTGAAGAGCAAGAAAGGAAACTTTGATTGATGTATCTATATTGGGAAGGCCAAGCCCGACCCAGCATCCCGGGCCTGCCTTCAGGTGCTGACAGGAGCTTTGGGTTTCAATAGAGGAAGGACAGGCAGAGGCCAGAGGTCTGCCTCTCTAAGCAGCCTTGGTCAGACTGAGGTCTGTTGACCACTCTCAGTGCTGGTTCAAATCTTGCCTGAGTCCTCAAGGGGGACAGGGTAGGTCAGGTCAACGATGGGCTAATGGATCTTGTATCACTAGTTTGTAGATGAACACTCCTTAGATGACTGTCATACCTATGTGCAGAGCCGAGCAGGAATGTGACCCACAGTTTAAGGTAACAAAGGAGACAGGTACAAAATGAAGTCAGAGAGGGCGAGCTAAGAGTCACTGCTTCTAGAAAGGCAGCTAGTCTAAATCCCTGCTATAAAATGTTTCAGTGAGTTGGTGTCGTTCTAGAGAGTCTCAAATTTTTGGCACCCAAAGTGAAGAAAACCGCATTTTGTTCTGTGGAGAATCTCCAGGGAGGAGTTGGAGCTGACTTCCTGGAGAAGTAGAATTTAATCTGGGATTTGTAGTATCACAGCTGCATGGATGGAAGGGCAGGTCAGTCTAGGGCCTAAATGGGAGGAAAGGTTGGTGCAGGCAGCTCGAGGGGATCAGGGCAGGAACATCAGGGGCACATGTGGAAAACTATGAGCAGAGGGATGCTTGGAGGGGGCTGGAGCAGGTGGGGGCAGGTGTAAGTGGAAGGAGGTAGGGAGCCATATTGGAGATGGCATTGAAGGCAAAAGTAAGACATTTAAAAAGTTATGCAAAGCAAAATGGGGAGCTCTGGAGAGATTTTATCTTGGGAGAAGTGTGATAGAAAAATGTCTTTTAAAATAAGAAAATAGTGGGTTACACTGCTGATCTCACCCAGCTGTCAAGGTTCCCCTGTGAACACCTGCCCCTCTGGATTTCCTCAGGGTCCTGGGCATTTCAACCTTTCTCTGATATACTCTGCTCACCAGTTTCCTTGCCTGCGTCCTTTCGTAGACATCAAGGTCAGGAGACATGATGTGAATTCAGGCTCTGTGTCCTCTGTGATTTGTATTATCCATATACTAGACATCTATTTTTCTCATGACCACAGTGAGTGGAGATCAAGACTCTAACACAGTCCTAACCCTGAGGTTCTCAGTTTGGGTAAACAGTGTCCAAAGAGACCACTAGCCATCCTGAGATGGAGCAGGATTAAAATAGAAAATATCAAAGAAATAAGACACATGGAGGGACAAAAACAGGAAAGAGGAAAATTAGAAAGAATAAAAAGTAAAAACACTGATTCAAGTGGATAGGTTGGGTCCTTAGCAAGGGAAGATGAGAAGTGATAGGAAGTGATAGATATTGTACAATGTTCCACATGCCATGTCTGTCTCCATCCCACCAAGCACCATATCAGAGTATCTAACAGGAAGCCTCACCTGACTGAAGGCTGGGTGATCAACATCCCAGTCCTCGGCATGGCAGGAGAATTAGAATAGAATATAAAAAGACAAGAGCCAGGCAAAGTGGTAAAAACTTGTAATCCCAGCAACTTGGGAGGCCGAGGCAGGAGGATTGCACATTCAGAGCCAGCCTCAGCAACTTAGTGAGGCCATAAGCAGCTTAGGAAGACCCTGTCCAAAAAAAAAAAAAAAAAGGCTGAAGATGTGACTCAATGGTTAAGCACTCAAGGTTCAATCCCTGGTACCCAAAACAAAAAGATGGGCTGGGCACAGTGGTGTACACACTTCTGAGAGGCAAGAAGATCACATATTCAAGGCCAGCCTCAGTAACTCAGCAAGACCCTGTACCAAAATATCATAAAAAGGGCTGCAGCTCAGTGTGCTAGGGCCTGGGTTCAATCCCTAGTACTGAAAGGAAAGAAGAAAAAAAAAAAAAAAAGAAAAGAAGGAAAGACATTGGAGAAAAGTTGATCGTTGATCATTTAATCAAGTGTCAATCCTCAAATGTTTATCATATTTCTTAAGCAATAATACTCTTATTTATGATACTCATGAATGCCAATTAAATATTAAAGCAAGTAATTCTTTGCTAACTCAAAAGAAACCCTGATTTAACTTATTTATATCTTTCTTGGAGTTTTATTAATGGTAGTAAATCATCCAGTGATCTATTACATTACAATGACAGTTGACATTTACAGGGTGTCAATGAGGATCTATTTATACACAAATTAATTACTAAACACCTAAAGGCGTTCAGCTGATCCTGAGTAGGAGGGACAGGACAGTCCCCTTCCCACCACTGACTTGACACTCCTTGGTTCTAATTCACACCAGAGACCTCAAAGCCAGCTTACAACACACCACTTACAAGTAAGATCAGAACTGACCCCGGAGCGGCTGAATAACTTACTCAAGTCCTGGTGGCTAAGATGTGACCGCCCAGCTCTGGCCTCGGTTGCTGAGGCTGCAGAAGTTAGAAGTTCACAATGAAAACGAAGTTTACTAATGGAAAATATTAGGAACTTAATATCCTGATAAGTCCTAAAGACGACAGTCCCATTTTCCCTGTTTAATTACCCACCTCCTGTCCTAGTGACTTGAAACCACAGCCAAGAGAACCAAGGGTGACTGTGACAGTCATTAGGGAGCAAGCCTTCACCGTCACCAAGTCTTAGGGTGAGAAGTAACTGGATCAATCACAGCCCTTCCCTTTTGCCCGCCCTAATTCTAAAATCAGCCAATCACGGAGGTCATAATCCAGAACTCCTCCAATCAGAGTGAAGGGCAGCTCTGCCTCGGTTCCATATCTAAGCAGGTGCCTGCTAACCCATGCGCAGCGCGCCCTTCTGCTAGCAGTAGAGGTTGGCGGGGGGGCCATCCACTTTCAAGCACCTATTTGATTCTTGGGGGGCACCTGGTTATTTCTAACAACAAGGAAAGAGAGATTTGAAATTGAGCTCTCACAGTCGTGACACTTAAACCATGCCTTTGCATGTTAATGACAGTACGTCAGAGGGCAGAGGTAGACTTCACGACATGCTAAATGCCTGGTCGCTGCATACGCTCTGCCACACCTATAGCCATCCGCTGTATCTGCAGATCCCGCATCTACAGTCCAACAACCGCAGACCAAAAGCATTGCTTGTAAGTGTGCCTGGCCTGGACACTCACAGCCCTTTTTCACCTCCTTGGTCCCCAAACAATACAATATAACAACTATTTACATAATGTTTGCACTGCATGAGGGATAAGTAATTTAGAGTTGACTTAAAATATATGGGAGGATACATGTCCATTCTGTGCAATACTGTACCCTTTTATGTAAAGGGACTTGAACATCCACAGATTTTGGCATCCAAAGGGCATCCTGGAACCAACCCACAGATACCGGGGGATGACGAGGAGTATGGGCATCTTTTGCTGCAGATTCAAACAATTGTCCTGTACAGCACTAGTCAAGAATATTTGTCGGCTGGGCATGGCGGTGTACATCTGTAATCCCAGAGGCTCAGGAAGCAGAGGCAGGAGGACCACGAGTACAAAGCCAGCCTGGGCAACTTAGCAAGGCCCTAAGAAATTTAGTAAGTCCCTGTCTCAAAATAAAAAATAAAAAAGGGCTGGGGATGTGGCTCAGCGGTTAAGCACCTCTCAGTACCAAAACCAAAACAAAACTGGTCATCATGAAGGGATTCTGTAGCAAACTGCACTGTGGTGGTGAGCTTCCAGAAACCCAAAGAGAAGAAATAGCTCTCAGAAAAAGGAGCCCTTAGGACAGAGAAAGCCCAGGGGCCTCTTGTTTCTATTCATCCACTACAGTGACCAAGATAAGCGTTTGAATGTCATGTTTATAAACAAGAAGCTTCTGGCCCAACAGCATCAAGCTTAAGCCCAGTTCACCATTTTTTCCTCAAGGAAGAGTGGCATCTGTATTTTCTGTGTTGGAGGAGTCACAGAGTATTTTTATGTCAGAAATTGTAAGGGTCCCGCGAAACGTCGGAGAAAGAGACCACCAAGTGACCACTCATGCAATTGGCAGAAGGGGATTTACTGAACCAGCATGCTGGGGCTCCGTGCCCACTCAAGAAGGGAAAGCAGCCCAGAGCCCCGAGCAGGGGCTGAGCGCTGCTTAAGTACACTTTTTTTGGGGGGAGGGCAGGGGTTTTACATACATCACAGTCTCCTTTAACAAATCATTATACACCGCGGGAAAATCAAACAACAACTCCTAAACATGATTAGTTCATTCATTGGCGGGAACAGGTCAGGCTGGAGTGATAGGTCATTTCTAAACGGGGTACACATTCAAACTGATTGGTTTTAGGGCCTAAAGGACTACGTGACCAGTTACACAGAGTCCCTAGTTATTGGACAACCAGGGAGTCAGTGGGAATATTTACTGGGCAATTCCAGTATTGTCCTAACAGCTACAGGGATTTCAGGTTTTGCAGGTAACATAACATATCTAACAATACCTCCTTTACATTTTAACTCAGACCTTGCAGCTTAGAAACTTTACAACACCCGGTCTTTTACCCTTTAACTTTTACGCTTTAACTTCAATTTCTTTTACCCTTACAAAATAACCTGGGATTGAGGTTGGGTAAGGAAACCAGGAATCTGCACCATGCTGTTCTGGTTGAATAGCACTCACAAAAGTCACTTGAGATAAAAGCCTGAGAGTCAGGAGTGTTTAAATCAGCTAACAGGCTGTGGCTTGGTGAGAACCACGGAGATGATTCTGACTGCAGAAGCAAATGTCCTGGGAAGATCAGAACCATGGACTTCAGGGCTGAAGTGAGGTGAGAGAACACAAGAGAATCCTGGGGGCTCAGGAATCCCTAACTCAGATGAAGCCGTGTCCTGGTCTCTCCTGCGACCTGAACAGAGTGGGTTCAAAAGAGCTGGCTGCTACATTAAGCTGAAAAAATGGAGAAAAGCACAAGACACAGAAGTAATGTTCATATTGAGGGTAGGACGGCTCCAGCCTGGGTCTTTCTGCTAATATGCTGTGTAAGAACAACTTAGAGAAGGGACAGTTGGCTTTGGCTCACAGGGTCAGAGGTCTCAGTCCACGGTTGGCTGACCATTGCTCTGGGCCAAGGTGAGACAGAAGAGCGTGGTGGAAGGGCGTGGCCAAGGGAAGCAGCTCAGAACATGAACTCGGCTACCAGGAAGCACTGGGGTGGGGAGGAGGAGGAGTACATAGCCCATGGCCACACCTCGGTGATCTACTTCCTCTAACTACTTCTACCTCCCAGGAGTCCATGTGGCTATCAATGGATTAATCCATTTACTGGATAGATGGACTAATTCCCTGGTGAGGTCAGAGCCCTAGTCCTTGCTCAGAGCCCCACCTCTGATCCTTGCTGCCTTGAGCACCAGGCTTCTAACCCATGAATTTTTAGGGACATTCCAGACCCACCCAAACCACAGCATATGTTCTGTCTCACAACACCCCACATCTTGATGATATCTGTTGCAGGATCTTTAACTCAAGAGGAAAAATACGCATAGAGTGTTTAAAAGGATGAATCATTCTTCAGCCTTCCTCTCCTGAAGAATTGACCATTTTATCATTTGGTTGCTACCAGTCCTGATTACAACCAGTGGGAGGTAAAAAGTGAAGTTGGGAACTCACTATAGCTTCATATTTTATGCTTTACAGCTGCCAAAAAGAAAAAGAAGAGAGAAGAAAAAGAAATAAGAAAAAGAAAGAACCAGAAGAAAAAAAGAAAGAAAAAGAGAAAAAAAAAAAAGCTGAATTCAGGCTCTCAGTATGATTTGTCTCTATTTTAATCTTGAGATTTGGGCCATGGTTTTTCACTTTAAATACACAGGCACACAAACACACACAAAATATTCCTGGAAAAGTGGCAGTGTTTTTTACAGATCATCTGTTTATTTGTTAAACTCGATATGCCTTTCTTTGTTTGTCTTCCAGATGGAAAGACATCTACTCAGAGACGACTTGGAACAAGGTGGTGGTTATATCATTTTAAGAAAAGGGAAGAATACAACAGACACTAGTATGGCAGTATGTAAAAACGTGGATGTGTAACCGATGTGATTCTGCAATCTGTATACGGGGTAAAAATGGGAGTTCATAATCCACTTGAATCAAATGTATGAAATATGATATGTCAAGAGCTTTGTAATGTTTTGGACAACTAATAATAATAATTTTAAAAAAAAGAAAAGGGAAAGTGATGACCATGAGATTGCTACACAGGAAACCGGACAGACCTCTGCCGTATGGAGGCTGGCTCTGTTCCAAGGTTTCTAAACTTGATGTTGCTAGTTGAAGTGCAGCAGTTTGACTCATAAAGTTTGAGCCCTGCTTTGATTAGTTGATGTTAGGCAACTGCTAGTGGGATGTGGAAGGTGGTGGGGGGGGACGGAGGCCGAGGAGTTCTGAGGGGATGGTGGGACGTCATGGTGGAAGAGTGTGGTGTCCTGCTAAGTTCATGGCAGCCAGGAAGGGCGAGGGGTGGGGAGGAGAGAGAGAAAGAGTCAGTTCATGGCAGCCAGGAAGCAGGGGTTTGGGGGTGAGCTGGGGAGGGGGCGCACATCTATGAAATGAGCTGCTTCAATCCTACACAAAGTTAATCCTTTTGGAAAAACCAGAAACTTCTCCAAAATTTATGCTGAGATAATGCGCCAAGGTCAAAGTGTCCTCATGTTAAATAAAAGAGGTGAATGTTGGACGCTTGACTCCTGGGACACCAGCATTAATGCCCACACTTAAAATATACATTGTAGTGAGGATTTAGAATAAAGAGAAAGAAAAAAAAAAAAACCTCGAGCATTTTGTGTAATTCGATAGCATATTCCTATTCGTGGATATGGTTTCAATATAAAAATTGTGGGGGAAAAAAAACTTGAGAGAAGTCTACTCCCACCCCTGGTCCTCCCTTCCTGTTCTCAGCCAGCCTTTGTTGTGTACTGGTGGACTGTGGTCAGGATGGGTTGTGTGGCATCGGGGGAGTATGCAGTGCTGCCAGCTACTGGCATAGGCCTCTCTGTGCAGGGGGCACAGCGCAAACACCCCCCTAGATAAAGGTAGGCATGACGGCTTTCCCACAGCCTGCTCAGTAGAGTGTGTCAATCTCTCAAATGAATCCCTGCCAACGCCTTTCCCTCTTAAAGGCACAAATGAATGTGGCTGTCATTTACATGCAGGAACCACGACTTAGTTGTCACTGCATCCAGGAGCTGTTGAAGTGACCTAATTTCAAGTCATTTTTAATTCAGAGATGATCTCTAACTAGGGGAAATGCCATCATCGCTCCTTTCCCCGGCCACTTCGCCTTTCACGTGAAAGCAATGTTTGGACGTTTCTTCGCCTACTGGCTTTATGAAGAAAAAGTTAATCTACCAACCTGCCGGGTTCAGCTTCCTAAACCTTGCTTATGCAAGGCTGCTTGATCACCTCTCTCCTTCTCTGTCTCATGCACACACATGTATGCACACAGGTACATGCTTATGTGGACTTTTATGTGATTTAATCAACATCTAATCATTCTTAGTGTTTTGTTTGCAAGTAAACAAAATTCTTTATGTACACAGACTCGTCGGAGGCCAGAATATTTTCTACTGGCAAGTCATCGTCTTATATACAGAGATTTCATCATTCCATTTATCAAAAAAACTCAGGCTTCTAGCATTTTCCTTTTGTTTAGGAACTATGCTATGAGCACTTGTCAGAAATAGTGGATCAAAGTCAGAGGTAGGTTTTCCACCCCAGGTGTGGCGCATCCAGCACGTTCTCAGGTACGCCTCCAGTGGCCGCACTGTCATGGCGGCTCTGCCTTCCAACATGGCTCCCTCCACTGCCCTGCCAACAAGATCTCTCTGGGAATGCAAATGTTTTTTTCTTTGTATGTATGAAAAGGGCAAGTGCTCCTAGCAGCAGCCACATACATGGAAAATTATACATTTGACCTGCTAAAACATCTCTATCAGGTAAGAAAATGTCAGGTAATTAGAAATACTGGGAGAGCTCATGAAATTTTATATGTCTACCTGATGCAATTTCCTTTGAAAACTAATGCTTGAATTTGAAAGTGTGTTAAAAATCAAAGCATGCCTTTCTCTTTCCGGGCATGCCTCATGCTGAGCACTGCCACTTATCTTTCAAATTTTAAACACTTTGGAGCTTTTCAAATGAACAAACTCTTATTTATCAATAACTTCATTATTTTTAGTCTATACTAGTGAAATGATTCATTTTAACCCCAAAGCTATTCCCTGTCTGAGGGTAGATGATGGCTGGCGGTGACAGATGACTGAATCCCACATCTGGAGATCCTGCCACCTGTAAACACAGCCTTTGATCAGCAGGGCCTCTGCTAGATCTGGTTCCACCTCCTGCAGTGATGACATCTATAAACCCACATCTAGAATTATTTGGCACTTTAGATCCACATAGTCTCACACAACAATCCGCATCCTAAAAGAAAATGTGACAATTTTCCTTCCAAGAATAATGGCATGCAAATAAACTACAGAAAGTTTTAAATGAGAAGACTTTAGAGACCAGTAAGAGGGTGAATGGGATGATCAAGCTGGAATTTTAAAAACCAGTGGACTGTTCTGTGATGCAGATGTCTTGTGTCCACGGATCATGATGTCCTATGATGGAAAAACCAGAACTGGCTATAAAATGAAATTATAAGAAAATAACAATGAAGAACCAAACCCTGGGGAGAGGGTTAACTCCCCTCCTCTGCTGTCAGCCGGATTCACCAAGGTTGGATTGTAAGTAGCCTCTCGAGGAGACTGACTACTCCCTGTTGAAATGTAAACACTCTGTGCCAGGCTCTTAAGGCCAGAGATGCAACAGATACCTGTGAAAAGAGTCCTTTCTTCTTAGACTTTGTAACTTTCTGAATCTGTAGGAATGTAGCTGCATCACTTAGTTGCTAGGCCAATTAACTGCTATCTGAACCATAACCTCCTAGGCTATAGTTCTTAGAACTACAGCTCGTAGGGAGGTAAACTCAAGTCACCTTGAGTCACTGGTGCCTGTGGTGAAGGCCATTTCCTGGTGACACTGCAAGTGTGAGCTACTTATCATGAAATTCCTGTACATGGTCCTTGGTTCTGTAGGCCAAGAATTCACCCCCCCTCACCCGATGTTGTTAAGAGAAATGATGTCAAATATACTGCAAAAGCTCCATGTGACCTCAGCTCTGGGGCCCAGAACTTCAGAGCACTAGCTCCCCTGGGTCAGGGTTAGCAGAGCCTGGTCTCTTGCTGAGCACGATTTCCATAACATTTACAGCCTACAACTCAAGAGGAGCCAAGAAAACAACTCTGACAGCTTCAGAATCTACCTAAGACATAGAGAGATTAGGTATTTGGCCAAATCTTCCATAACTGTATTGCTTTCCCCCATGGCCTGATTGCTCAGAATACAAAGCTAAATTGTCAATAATTCAATAATTTGAAGCTCGTTTTTTTTCCATGCTATACGACATGCACTTTTGCCTGTATGTATTAAGCTTTCCTTTCAGGATTCCGTGAGCACTTACTGTCATGCTTGTGAATCATCTGTGTGTGACAGTCATCGCACACAGCCCGTAGTGAAGGCAGCCACGGGTAAAACTAATATTCTCCATTGAATTATGTCCTGGGGGGTGTGAGACAATGGGCATCTCCTGAACATGTTGCAGAAACACCTGGCGGACTTGTTAACCCTAGGGCTGAGTTTCTCACTCAGTAGGCCTCAGGGAGAGCTTGAGAATCTGCATTGGTAACAGATTCCCAGCAGATGCAGACGCAAAGAGTTCAGGGACCACACTTTGAAAAGCCAAGGTGTAGGAATAAGGCTTGGTGGCTGCCATTGATGCTACGAGAGATAAAACCAGGCGGTAACAAAGAAAGTGTTCATCTCCACACATGGGCTGACAGTTTTGCAAACTTACTGAGGGGTTCACGCTGGCTCTTTCACCCCCTAGGCCTAAATTATATGGAAAATATAAAGGCCATGTCTAACAATGGATTGATTAGCTGATCAATGAACTAACTTATGAGCCTTTCATTGACTTTAAAAAATCATAATTGAGATGAGTCCTGTTTAACACAGTGTGAACAAAAGTTTGGAACAATAAAAGTTTCACATATTTACCATGTGAAGTGACACTGAATGCCCACTCTTGATGAGCTAGGGGCATCACCTGGAGTCATCCTGACAGTCATCCTCATTCAGAGTGTGAGGGACCAGATGGTGGGTCATTTCTAAAACTAGGGTGGATAATGGGACCTTGTGGAGTGGGATGTAAGCTCCTCAGTTAGAAATTACCTTGATTATTTCCCCCAGAGTATGCCAGACAAGTAGGTTGGTTTAATTAATTAATTAATTTAGGTACCAGCTATTGAACCCAGGGCCACTTAACCACTAGCCATATACCCAGCCCTTTTTAAATTTTATTTAGAGACAGAATCTGTCTCTAAATAAAATTTAAAAGTTGCTTAGCACCTTGCTACACTGGCTTTGAACTCATGATCCCCCTGCCTCATCCTCCAGAGCCGCTGGGATTACAGGAGACATGTAGGTTTATTCAATGAAAATCAGAGGCACAGATCACCAGAGACAAAGACTTGTAATGAATGTGTAGGGGCTGATGATAGTGTCCCAAGCCACTGTGTCCCCACAGTGCTTCAGGATGTGTGGAGCCCATCATTGCTTCTGTGGATCAACCCCATCAAACAACTTGTGCAATTTCACGGATATATCATGTACTGAATGGCGACATCAGCAAGTCATTATTATGTGCATTCAGTTGTATTTCCAGGCTTTATTGAGGTTGCATTATCCTCTCCCTCAAAGAGCAAGATGTGGCCAACTCTATCCTTTCAAACACAGGCACACCACATCATTCTCCTCAAAGTCCCAGCCCATCCAGGAAATACTCCTAGATACATCTCAAGGACAAAGATGTCCTCATCTTGCCTCCCAGAGATTCAAACTTTGGCTAAGTGCAGTCTGAACACGTTACCATGCTACATAGTAAAAAACAAAATAGTCTTGTGCCATGGCACACACCTGTAATTCCAGTGGCTAGGGAGGCTGCTGAGACAGGAGGATCACGATTTCAAAGGCAGCCTTAGCAATGGTGAGGTGCTAAGCAACTCAGTGAGACCTTGTCATTAAATAATATACAGAATAGGGCTGGGGATGTGGCTCAGTGGTGGAGTACCTCTAAGTTCAATCCCTGATACTGCCCCAATAAAACAAAAACAAACAGATGCTTCCTAAGATTTGACTTTGTAAATATTTCATTCCTCCTTGGAAAAGCAAGCTAGATAATCCATGCAACGTGTTGATTGCAATACTTCTTGGTTCACGGTAGGCAGTCAAGAAAGCATAGCTATCATGACTTTAGTCAGATTTGAGTATCCCAAGGCATAGATCAGCACTCCATATTTCTGATCAAGTACCTGGAAGGCAGTGAGTGCCTAGCTGGGAGTGTTAATTATTTATTTTCCCGTGTACAACCTACCAGGGGTTGTCAATCTGGTTCCTATCCTAATTGGACTAAAAAAAACAATTTTTTTCTACCATTTTCCATTGGTGATTCTCTCAGGGTTGAAAAGGAGAGCTAACTATTCCCCATCCTGTTATTGCATCACCACATTGACACTGTGTAATTCCTCTAGCTTAATGTATAGATCCCCCATGAAATCTTAATCCAGCTTTAGGAGCAGGGTTGAGTCTACGCAGAATGATCAAGAAGCAGATGGAATTCACTTTCACTCCCCTCTCCTACCCCCAGGACTCAGCCCTCTCTCTCCTCCCGACTCTTCCATTTGTTCTGAACTCTCGATGTCTTTTTCCTCTATTCATTTCCATCCCATCCATTCCATAACTATTGATTGGGAGTCTCCACGGCATTACCCAGGGCACTCTGCTAGACACTGCAATTAAAAAATAAACAAGGCTCCATCCATCCTCCCAGTTAAAGGCTTTCTTTAAGCAGTTATGAAGATATCACAGGCAGGGACAGTAGCATTTTTGTGGACCCCCACCCCCATAGCACAGTAGTGACAGGAATTCAGCTCAGCGAGTTAAATGCTGTTAACAATATCCTCTTTTGTATCTTATTTTGACTCTTTGTTCAGAAAAATATGTTTTATGAACTATGTAATAAAAACGTCCTGAGAGCCTGCCTTGTTAGCAAATTCTCTGAAAAGCTCTTCCTATGCATTTACTAAATTAGTCTGTTTTCTGCCGTCCTTTGTTCCCATCGGATACATTTTAAGAACTCCTTCCTCCTGAAATTACCATAATTAAGTTTAAGCTTACTGTATTATCTTTTCACATGTTGTGCATAAGTGTGCACAATTAGTCTACTGTATTCATGGCTACTTTTATTTTTTTTTGGTCTTGATTTGTTTTTCTCTCCTCAGAGTTATATTGCTAGAACAGGAGTCAGGAGCCAGGAGCAAGGGTTCTGCTGAGATTGCTGTCCTCAGGAAGAGAGCTTCTTAGCACTTGGGTCTCTATGTTGCAATTTTAATCATACAGTACAATGTTGCTAGCCACAGACAATTGGATCCCCATAATTGATTCATCTTGCAGAACTGAAATGTTGTATCTTTCTGCCCTCATCTGCTGGGTTTTCCCTTCTTCCAGCCCCTAGTGACCACCATCCCGTTTCTGTGTGACTCTTTTAGATTCCAACTAGGTGAGGTCATGCAGCATTTGTATTTCTGTGTCTGGCTTATTTCACTTGGCACGATGCTCGCCAGCTCCATCCAGGTTGCTGGAAATGGCAGGGTTTTCTACTTTTTTAAGGCTGGATAATTTCATATTGTATGTGCATACCATGATTTCTTATCCAGGCATCTGTTTTAATAAACATTTATCTTGTTTGTTTGTCTTGACTTGTGAATAATGCCGCAATAAACATGGGGATGCACATAACACATCAGGATTCTGATTTCTATTCTTTGGGGTATGTAGACCGAAAAGAGGCATTGTTGGATATTCTGGTTCTACTTTGAGTTTTTTTTTTTTTTTTTTTTTTTTAATTGAAGCATCCAGGGGTTCTCAACCACTGAACCACATCCCCAGCCATTTTTCTCTTTTATTTTGAGATGGGGTCTCACTAAATTTCTTAGAGCCTTATTAAATTACTGAGGCTGGCCTTAAACCTGGGATCCTCTTGTCCCAGCCTCCCAAGCCACTGGGATTATAGGAGTGCACCACCACACCTGGTTCACACTGTTTTCCATAAAAGAGGTATCAGTTTACATTGTAACCATCAGTGTATAAAGCTTCTTTGTTCCCTCACACCCTCACCAACATTTAGTACACTTTCAATAACAGACATCCTGAGAAGCATGCGTGATATGTCATTGTGGTTTTGATTTTCATTTCCTGATGGTCAGTGATGTTGACCAATTTTTTATATGCCTGTTGTTCCTCTGTATGTCTTCTTTTGAGAAACATGTATTTGGGTCCCTTGTTCATTTTTAAAGAGGCTATTTCCTTTGTGGCTCTTCCTTCTATGTTTTGAATGTTAACTCCTTATTGAAATTGGGCCCTCATCTTATGCCATACTCAAAAATCAACTCAAAATGCATTAAAACCTATATATAAGACCCGAAATCATAGAACTCCTAGAAGAAAAGCTCAGGACAAAGCTCCAAAGGACAATGATGTTTTGGATGTGATACTGAAAAGCAAAATAAATTAAAAAAAAAAAAAAAATATATATATATATATATATATATATATATATATATATATATATATATATATAAGCAAGTGGGAGAATATGGCAATAAAAAACCTCTGCACAGCAAAGGAAGCATCCAATAAAATCAAAAGGCAACCTATGGAATGGGAGAGGACATCAGCAGAGATATTGTGGATGGGCAGAATCTATTGAGCTACATAGTAAAGGCTTGGAGCCGCAGTGAATTTAATACTGTACCTATGGAACAGGTCCACAGCAGTCTTTCAAAACTGCAGATTAACAGTATTAAAAAAAAAAAAAAAAAAAAAACAAAGAAAATCAGTTGACTACAAAGGTGGCAAAGAAACCCATGAAAATACAAACCTACCCAATAACTTTATCTTCTAAATATGATGGGAAAGGTTATCATTTAAAAATCCTTCACTAATTCATCCCAACATGTCTCTTTGCTCCTCGTAGGAACATAAACTGCAAAACTAAATAGTCACCATGTGATCATATGAGCTACTCTAACCTGCTTTTACTTCTGCATACCAGTTTTAGAATGGAAAAAGATCTTCAGAGGACGCATCAGGTACCAGGCATCTGGCATTTAGCCAAGAGCTCCCTTAAGCTGAGCTATTGCCTTCAATCCTGCCTGGCCAACTGGACCTGCTGGAAGTTGTGAGCTAGACCACAACTAGAAGGTTCCAGTTTCTCTCCTTCTCCAGAGTGAACAGCCATGACTGACAGGAGGGGGATGAGCATGGAATGGCTGACCCTTGACTGGCGAGCTTTTCTCTGATGGAATTTTAGACTTTCCGTGTGAATACACATCTGGATAGAAATGCAAGGTAGAGAAGGAACGCATGAGGTGTAATTAGACAATGATTAATTCCCTTGGGTCCTTTGGCTTCCTAGAGAACTGATTACTCATAGAGATGGGGACCCAAACCATAAAGCTGGGAACAGGTGAGTGTCACATTGGGACGTTGCTAAGAGACAGACCCGGCCAAGAATAGGAACCACTGAGGTTGGAGGAGGGAAGAAGAAAATATGTGGAATTGAGGAAGGAGTAGCAAAACCCGGCCTGCCCTCCTGCCACGTGGAGGCAAGGGTGCACCTGCTACTGTGGAGTTACTGGCACCACAGCAGGAGACTCAGACACGTGTCACCTTGCCACCTCCTCCACCTCCTGAGTGAGGGACTCTTTGCAGAAGGGCGTTTGCTTAGGAGCTGGGGAAGGATAAAGTGTCTGGTTTGACAAGGATCTCCCTGACTGCCAAGTAATTTTGCAGAAATGAGGCCTTAGGCTCAGAGGGCTTTGCAAAGATTTCTAAATCTGGCTCCGAGAAAGAATCATCATTTGTATGACTGTCACACAAAGGGAACATATGGCCAGTCAAGAAAGAAGACTGTACCCACACCATGGGCCTGATCTATTTCCCTCCTGCTTGAGAAAGTGAGGAATGTGTGAAAGTAGAAGCCCTCTCCCCCTTCTCAGCGTGCACACACACCTGAATGTACACGCACACACACTCATACTTACACGCTCTGTGCAAGGAGGAGGAGGAGGACTTCTATTTGAAAGTGGTTGAATTCCAGAGTGAAATTTAAATTTGGCAAGATGCTGGCAACTCCCTTCCTCAAATTATGACCATAAATATCTCCAGACATTGCTAAATGTCCCCTGAGGAGCAAAATCCCCTCCACCCCCCAAGTTGAAAATTCTTGCTCTGGGGAAAGATCTCATCCTTGAGTGGCTGCATCTCTGTCCTTTTACCTGTTACTCAGACATCCTGTGCCACAGAGTGTAAATTAAAGGGAATACACCTACTGACAAGCCACGGAAAGAGCAGATGTTTGCTAGCAGAATCAGGGGAAAGCTAGCAGTGCGTGGCAAATCACTGGAATTACTTCTCTATGGGAGACCCTTGGCAGGCAACCTCAGCAAGTGTGGGCTTAGATGTGCTTAATTTTTATGCCAAATATCAACTGATTTCTTAATTGTACGCCCATGGCATTTTCTAACTCATACCCAGACTAAGCAGAAATGTAGCCTCTCCCTGCACATCACAAGATGAACTGCAGATAAAGCTGCAGGGGACCTAGATGCAGTGTGAAAATGAAGTCATTAAGTTTTCAGCCTGGGATCTGACTTAGGTGTTTGGAAAGCTCTTCTGTCTATTCTCGGACTCCTACAGGAACATATTGTGTCTCACTTCTCCAGGTTTTCCCAGAACTCTGCCCAGGCCTCTCTCTAATCAAGTTAGTGGATGTCCCTATCTTTCTATTGGCTGAGAGTCCATAGTGTTTACACCCACAATTAACTCATTTTCAGGCACAACTGGGTGTGCAGTTAGTATATTCAATGAATGACTGAATACCTCACAAGCTGAAATACATGCACATCTGTTATGGTTTAGATATAAGGTTACCCCGCAAAAGCTCATGTGGGGAGACAAGGAAGACCACTCAGAAGTGAAATGACTGGGTTGTGAGTTTGGGTTATAATCTAATCATCTATAATATAAATGATTGGGTTATAACCTAATCGGTCTATTGATTTACTGATATAAATTACCTGGGTGGTAATTATAAAAAAGTGGGGTGTGACTGGAGGAAGTGGGTCAATGGGGGTGTGGCCTGGGGGTTTTTGTTTTGCCCTGTTGAGTGAAGCTCTCTGTTTCCTGGTTGTCAGGTCCTGAGCTGCTCTCCTCCGCCAAGCCCTCCCGCCATGATGTTCTGCCTCACCTCAGGCCAGAGCTGTGGAGTTGGCCAAACATGAACTGAATCTCTGAGACCGTGAGCCCAAATAAACTTTTCCTCCTCTATATTCTTCTTGTCCCTTCTTTTGTTCACAGTGACAAAAAAAAAAAAAAATCTGAGTCAAACAACATTCGTGTTTCAATTGTGCTACACATAGCAGGGTCCCCCTTCTCTCTTCCATGTTAGGAAAGCAATATTCAAGGACACCATAAGGGAGGCTTTATTCAGGAGTGAGGGGAGGGACACTATTGAGATGGATACGGGGACCCACCACAATGGAATTTCCTGTGAAAGAGAAAGTCTGAGCTCTAAATCCAGCATGGGCCAGTGGGAATTCAGAGACAAAATCCTTGTGGAGGTTGGTGCATGGAAAAGGAACATCCAATTCAGGGGTGTCTCAGTCCTTTGCTTTAACTAAATACTCAAATTAGGCGATAAAAACAAACAAACAAATAAACAACAACAACAACAACAAAAATCAGGGACTTATTAGCTTACCGTTCTGGAGGCCAGGAAGTCCCAGAGTATGATGTCCATCAGAGCTTGTGTGGCTTCAGTCACAGCAGAATGCATAAGGGCCAGCTGGCTTCTGTGGAAGAGAGAAGCACAAGAGGCAGCCCTGCTTTCTGACGACCTATGCTTGCCATAGCTATACCCTTCCCTCCTGCAGGAAGTCCATGCATCCCTCTCTCAATGGCCTCCCTATCCTCCCACCTGCATTCAACAGTGTCACATTGGGTATCAAATTTCCACCTGAGTTTGGGTGAGGACAGATCCCATGCTAAACCAGCCTAACAGGACTGTTGCTGAAGGCAGGTTAGAGGGACAAGGCCTCACCTGGGGTTTGGTGGAGGGAGAGGAACCAGATGGGAAGTTATGGGGGAATAGACGTTGAGAGCGAGGAGTTCCTGATAACCTGACTTAGTAGGGTTCTGGCTAATCTGGATTTTATAAGGAAGAAGCAGGTGGGCTGAGCAAAGAACCAGGAGCCTGACTCAAGTTTGCTGGAGGCAAAAATCTGTCAGTGATCAGGAGAATCTGTTTCAACAGGGTGGAGAGAGCCCAGGGCTCTCCGCTGGCTGGTTGAGGGTTGGTGGACATTGTCATGGCCTGTGCTCCTCAGTGTGCATGGAGTGGGTCTGCCCTCGCTCTGCCTCCAGATGATTCCTCTTTCCCTTCCTCCGAGCTGACACACACCGGCTGGGCCCAGCTGGGCTCTGAGGCTAGGCAATCACTGCTACGTCCTCTGCCACCTCAGCCCTGGCTCTGCCCCAACCCCGTGTGCTTTCTGCCGGATCATTTCCAGTCTAGGAGCCAAATCACCATAACACCCGGATGATCCTATTAACTTGGGTTGGTTTAGTGGGGAGCTGGCACCAAATTCTGGTCCCTGAGCCATGAGGAAATCTGGGAGACAGTTCCTCAATGACTGAAAAAAAAAATTGAGAGTAGACGTTCACTCCTGTCTTGCCAGTGGTCGGTGGTGCTGTCCCACCTGGTGATGTTCAGATTGATGCCGCTACCTTAGGACAACAGGGGAGAGCAGCAGGACAAGGCACACATTGAGAGTGGGAGAGAGAGAGGCTCAGTGCTTGATGACATAACAGGTCCACACCAGACCCTATGCTGCCCTCTCTTCTAGACTCTTGCTTGTGAAATTAAACTATATAAATCAGTTGAATTTGTTTTCATAACTTGCACGGAAAGATTTCTTCCTCTGCCGCAGTCCGGCTGCAGCAAATTAACGGTGGTGGTGGTGGGGGGTGACGAGCAACTTGTGTACATTGATACAGCAGGAGTGGGAGCCGTTTATTGTAGGACAGCAGAGGTATTTATACATTCCACACAGCTTATCTTAATTAGCATAAACTAGATACATCAGTCAACCAATAAGGAATCTCCACACTTAATGGCTCGCTGGCGTTACTTCTTAAACCACTCCCTCTGGCATTTTGCCAGGCGCCATCCTGACTTGTTTACAGACTCTAACATTTGCCTGGAGGGTTCCAGCGGCTGTACAAGCTCCCTAGGGCCAGGCGGTCAATGGGTGTGGACTTAGGGAAGGGCCAGGAAGTGGGCATCGTGCCCTGCTTTAGCTACTATCTTAAACAGCCAAGGATAAAGCATCCTGCTGTGCCTTTGAAAGGAAGGTCCCTTTTTTTCCCTCTGGTTTTACACTTAAGAAAATCCCATCAACACTTCTTCTTGCTATTCTTTATAAGCAAAAGGGCAGGTGGCTGGGAGCTGGGGTGGGTCAAGTGGAATTTTAATAAAGAAGAGTGAACTGACAACCTGTTGCTAAAGCCACAACTTGTCCTAAAGCTTGGAGGCCCCTGCACTTTGCCCTTGACCACCTCACTCACCTCGCCCCCTCCCTATACAGCATCACTTAAATCCCAGTCACAGCTAGTGTCTCTGGGGTTTCCTCCACCACATTGTCTCCTCCAGGCTCCAGGTTGACCTCATCTGGATGCCACCTCAAACTGAAAACATCCAAAAACAGCCCAGGCATGATGGTGCACACCTGTCATCCCAGGGGCTCAGGAGGCTGAGGCAGGAGGACTGCAAGTTCAAAGCCAGCCTCAGCAACTGCAAGGAGCTAAGCAACTCAGTGAGACTCTGTCTCCAAATAAAATACAAAATGAGGCTGGGGATGGGGCTCAGTGGTACGAGTGCCCCTGAGGTCAATTCCAGGTACAAAACAAAAAAAAAAAAAAAAAAAAACAAAAACCTGAAAACAAACTCTGGTCTTTATTTCCAGGATCTCTTTTCCTTTAAGCATTTCTGGATTAAGAAGCAGCAGTTCCAGCAACTCATCCACCTAGGTTCTGCTCTTTCTCTGGCATTTACATGAAACTCATCAGTAAAAAAGTCTCCTTCCCAAATCTTACCACATGTGACCCTAATTGAATGTCCATCTCTTCCAAAATTCATGTATTGAACACCTCATTGCCAGTGCTGCAGGACTCAGGACTCGGGGGCGAGTTCTAAGGGGAGGTGCTTAGGGCAGGAAGGCTGCAATTTCAAGGACAGACCAACGCCACAGTGAAGGGGGGTTGGGAGTGGGCTCTCTCCTTCTGCTCTTCCACGGTCTTCCTCCCTCTACAGGATGCAGCGTCCAAGGTGCTATTTTGGGAGTGGAGAACAACCCTCCCCAGGCCCCAGACTTGCCACCACCTTGAACTTGAACTTCAAGCCTTCAGAATCAAAAGAAATGAATTTTTGTTCTTTGTGAATTATCCAGTCTCAGATGCTCTGTCATAACCACATACACACACTAGGGGGCGGGGAGAGGGAGGAAGACACCCTCTTCTCTAACTCAAGCTGTTGTCATTGTCACCAACCTTGTGTCCCCACCTCTGCCCTTGCTTTCTGCTAGCTGCCCAGTTTAACTTTCTAACTCACTACCCATAATAAACTTTCCCAGGGTATTTGTATGGCACTGAGAACAAAACACAAAATCCTTTTCTTTCCTGGGCTGTTCTGAGATGTACTCTGAATGTCACATGGCATTGACCCTAAGGAGCCTGGAGAAAATTGTCTGAGTAGGTGTGTGGGCTTCCTAGCTTGGCCATTGGCATATCAATCCCTGGTGGGCAAGGTCAGAGTCCTCTGGGAGATTGATACAGCCAGAGAGACAGTGAGGGAGTGATCCATGCTCCGGTCACCGAGGGGTTGACTAAGAATAGTCTTTCATCAGCTAACCTATTGATTCCATTAAGAATTAAGAACCTGTTACGGTCTTACAGTATGGCAGCGAGCCCTGCCCAACCACTTGTACATTATTTATGGGGGGAAAAAAACCCAACTCTGCTAATTGACTGCTTTGTGAGTAATGTAATACCAATTAAATCAGAGTTACTGGAAATGCTTTTTGTAGTCAAACTTTCCCAATCACTGAATATTTTCCATGGTATCTGTCCACGTGGCAATAAACTACTCCTCATCCAAGCTAGAAACGGGATGTGCCACTAAAATCTAATAAAGTTTTGGGAAAGTTTTCTAAATGTCTGAAAAGGCAATTCTGCTGTCTCTCTCTCTAAATGTAATTGAAATGCAGCGAGCGGGAGCCCACGGGGACTCTGCTGGTGTCCAGATGGACAGTTCTGCTTCTCCTGATGATGAGCTGTACTATTGAAAATTAATTGGTATTTTCAGCTGTGCCGGGTTGGCAGCCAGCTCACAAATAGAGCTGATGGTTTAGTATTCACAAAACATTCATCCTCAAACTCTAACTCCAAATTAATAATTTGTTTCAACTCATGCCTCAACGTTTAAACTTTAAAAAAAAATCACATGAAGTGTAAAAAGTTGACCAAATAGTAACGAAGCCATCTTTGAATAAATAAATTGCTGATATTTCTGACCTACGCAAAATGCTGTATTGGGGAAAATGCTGAGAACATAGGAAATTCCAGCTAAATATTAAGCTGAAATGCCTACAAATCCAAAATATTTTAAGTTTGTCTATCTTTGGAAAATTAATAGAGGAAAAATAAAACCAGACATTTTAAAAACCAAATTGGACCATTCATGCTCATTATGTCATTATATAAAAGTTATACAGATTTTATGAATATTACTTAGTATCTATGCCAACTTTATATGCTATAATCCCTAAACAATCTGTTTAGATTTGCATATTTGCACATTTTAGCATCTTATATAAATGGAAGCTTGGTGTATACATATTCTTGTGCAGCAATATTTCTTTTATCTAATATTATGTTTCAGGTTTTCATGGACATTGCTTCTTATAGCTGCAATTTGTTCTTTTTCATTACTGTATATTATTCTATTTCACACATATCCACACATGTTTCTTCCACCCAACTGGTGATGTGCACTTCATCCTTTCCATTCATTAGATTAAAGCAAATAATGTTGCAGCAAACATCCATGTACATATCTCCTGACACTGCAAGTTTCCCTTGAGGATACAAATCTTTGAAAGATTTCTGTGGTAGGGTTTATACAACTTTTGGCTTGTAAAAGTTCTTGTATCCCTGGATACTCCTGTAGAATGTGCATCCAGGTTGCTCCACATCTTCCTCAAGACTTGATGCTGCCCAGCTCTCCACTATTTGGGGATCCGATTGGTGCCTGATTGGAAAATTAGCAGTTAATTGTCCGATTTCACCTTCATACACTAAACCAATAGTTACAAAGTTTCATAGTCTAGGAGAGAGATTGTTCAAAACTTTCAGAGATGCGATTCATTTTAACTTTTCAAAAAAATATTTAGCCCATTTTATGAGTAAGTCATTTTCTCTCTCCACACCTCAGCTTCTGTGTCTTTAAAGCAGAGGTACAGGTTGAGTATCCACAATGTTCGAGACCACAAATGTTTCAAGTTTTGATTTTTTAAAATTTTGGAATATGTGCATGTACGAAGATATCTTGGGGATAGGACACAAGCCCAAACAAAAGTTCATTAACGTTTTATATACACATAACCAGGGGATGATTTTATACAATATGTTTAGAGTACCTGCATTTTGACTATAAGGCATCACATGAGGTCAGGTGTGGGGTTTTCCATTTGGGCACTATGTCAATGCTCAAAAAATTTCAAATTCTGGAGCATTTTGGATTTCAGATTTTCTTTTACTTCCTACTAGGGATCCTGAGATGGCCCAACTTGAATGTGAATACGGAGCGGAGCGTAGGAATAGGCGTGATAAATCATGTTATTGCTATTAAGTGAGGCCTTAGAGTACAATTTCAGGTGCAGGAAGAATCCCCAAACGTGAAAGGTGAGAAGTCAGCCGGGACTTACAGAGCTCACTCTGACTTCCAGCCGTGACTTGACCACATGCAGCCTGTCGGTTCTGCTTACTCACGTTCGAGGGCTCCCTTGGACCTGGTAAGGTGCCAGGCACAGAAGTGGTTTCAGCTTCCCCCTGGCGGGCTCTGGTACACTGTGCAGATGATAGAATATTCTCTATGGCTCTGAGATCCTTTCCAGATGTTTTAAGGTATAGATTTGTATTAATGGGGGGGGGGGTCATGGGATGACAGATCAGCAGATGGCTGCATTGAACACACAGTCTAGGGCTGGGCTGGGGCTCAGTGGCAGAGCCTTGCTTGGCATGTGTGAGGCACTGGGTTCAGTTCTCAGCACCACATGTAAATAAACAAAATAAAGTCCATCAACAACTAAAAAAGAATGAAAGGAAGGAAGGAAGGAAGGAAGGAAGGAAGGAAGAAAGAAAGAAAGAAAGAAAGAAAGAAAGAAAGAAAGAAAGAAAGAAAGAAAGAAAGGAAATATAGTCTAAAGCTCTCCGTTCCCAAGAGGAGGGTCACACCATGCCAAACAAGCCCTCATTGGATAGCACTGGGTTGATCAGGAGCAAAAGAGGAGAAAAATGTGGGCAAAGGCCTTCCTGATGGTTTCCGGGGGAAGCAATGGGTGAGGAAGGATGAGCAGGTCATCAGTGAGTGCTGGGCATGGGGACTGTCCGCAGTTGTCTGGTAACCTGTCTCCGGGATGATTTAGGATGGGGGAATAGTGACTTGAGGTGTGAGGGTTTGATAGGGAGGTGGTTGTAGGGGCTGTGGGCTCTGGATTGGCTGGGTTGCATATGTAGGAGGTGCTTCTGAGTGAGTGCTGGCCGTCTCTACGGAGGGGGAGTCTGACCCGGGCAGCGAGGCCACAGCATCAGGAAGATTGACTTTTACCTTGATCCTCTGACTGCTGAGTACTGTGTTTTCCTACTCTAACCTTTGCTTCCAGCAAGTCTTTGCCAACAGGTTTTGGAACCATAACCTTTGGGGCTGCTGGGTCAAGGAGTCCCAGAAATAATGCTTCTTCACTCTCTGGCCATATTATCTGCTCCTCTTCATATGGCCTTGGGTCTGCAGCCAGGGGTGAGGCTGAAGCACCCAGGTCTGTTTAATTGTGTTGTAAGGCACCCTGCTCCCCAGGGTGAAGGGACGTCAGTTTCCTCATTGGCATCTCGCCTTATGATTTTTAAATTCCCTTGAACAGAATGAATAAAGCGTAGGGCCCCCACCCTTAGGCAAGGACCTGATCTTTCTAGCACAAACAGCCCCACCCTAAGATTGCATGGGTCAGCCAGGTTGCCCTAAGTAATTTTATTAAGACTGTCCAGCAATCCTTCACACAAAGACATTCCTACAGGCCTAACATCCCAGAGGTGGGCATGATTTTTCTATTTCTCAGTTAATCTTTTAATTTATTGACATATATGCTGTCTAATTCTCCATCTGACAAAGGTGATCTTAGACTCCAGGGAAGGGGGCAGAAGTCTACGGCTGACATGTTGAAGCAGTGCTAATGGATTTTTGGAATGAAAAAGACCCAGCCAAAGGCTGACGACAGACTTAGATATTGCAACACACTTAATCTTAATGCTCTATTTGCCTGCACGCACCACTGCGAGCGACACTGGGACAGATTACGAATAGAACACGGGGAAGACCTATGAAAAAGAAGCTGAGATTTACTCACTGACATTAAATGAAATATGACATAATGACATAATCTAGATAGGGTCTTGATACTCAAGAAAAATTTGAAAAATTGGTGGTAAAACTAAAATTGAAACATATACATGTGTTCTGTGGGCAAAACCATCAAGGTTGTAGGATTAAGGAAGATTGAACCATACTGCCAGATATCCCCAATTCCATAGTCTCCTTTCCTAGGAAGTTTATGGAGAGTGGTTAAATAACATTTAAATCTTGATTCGTCCCATGAATCAAACCCATTTTTTAAAGATGGAAACATATACTAACTTTGAAATACCTTATTGAGCTTGCTATTCTTAACATCTATCACAATGCCCAATATATAATAGAGTCTCTGTAAATGTTTATAGAGTATGAATGGATGGATGGATGGATGGATGGATGGAAGTTGGATAACTTAATATTCTTTTTACTACATCTATTTCTCTTTTAGCTGTAAATACTTCTTCCTTTTATATAAGGTTCTATCAGGTTTAGTGGACCAAAAATGATTTCAATAAAAACTTTATCTGAAATGATGTATTAAACTTGTCCCTAACCTCCCAAGTAAGATGGCGGAGACTTCAACTCCTGCAGGTTTCGCAGGGATAATATCTAGTGACTATGGACTCTTTCTGTGTTCTTCAACAGTGGCTTCCATTGGAGAGAAGCTCTCCCTCCTTTTAATGTTATGGGGAATAAATCACTTTTTAATTTCATTCTACAGATAAAAATTAAAGAATTAACCACGGGAGAGATCCACCCGAGTTTCCTAGACATTCTTGGAGCACTTCCCAGTTTTGTCTTCTGAGGATTGGGATGGAGGACACGTAGGAAGGACAGAGGCCATAGAACCGTTCAGAGATGTTGTTGTTCATGCCAATGGATAAGCAGGTGTCCTGCTTTGTCACTTTTGTGGCCATGTTTAAGGTCAGGGTACTGCCCTTTCTCATCTTAGCCTGTTATTTTTAAAGATTCCACATCACAGGGTGATTAATTGTTCAAGAACCTGGCTGTCAAGCAGAGCTGCCCAAAGTGAATTGGAAAAATTAGAGCTGCACTCTGCATAAGCCGGGCTCGAAGCCTCATTTTTATTATAAAATAATGAGACTGTGAATGTCGTCGTGTTACTTTAGAAAACACAAATTCATATTTTACGTTGGCTCTGTGTTTCTCATTATGTTGAAATCAGGTCCCCTTTTCGAAAGCATGTAAGAAAATAACATAGTCAAAAATAATATCAAAATATAATAAGAGAACAGCCACGGGAAAAGCTCTTCCCCAAGGATGTGGGGTAGGTGGCCACAGGACGGATGAGAGATTAGAGAAGATGTTGACTAAGGATGGCTGTAAGGGAGCTGGTAAGATAATTGTAAAGTTAAGAGGCCCGAGCCCAGCAAGATAGCAGAAAGGAAGAGCATTATCTAGGAGAGATGTCAGAACTCAGTGAAGGCTCTGATTCCTTCTCTGGAGGGGACTTGCGTGTGGCCTTGTTAAAGTGAGTTTTTTTTTCCTGCTGTTGGTGGTCAAAAGTGCAGAAAAAGATCTTTTCTTCACTCGTGCAAGATGTTTAAATGTGTTTAATAATTTGTATTTGCCAGAGGAGACTTTAAACTCAGGAAATGAAGACTCAAAGAAACCACAGGTAAGTTTACATTTTTCACGCTAGGATGGATGAGATAGCCATGAAGAAGTACATGCGGACAAAAGGGGGTTCCATCTAAAGGTGACACACTGGGAGGACCTCTGTGAAGTCTGTGGGTTCAGATTCCCCTCTGTGGCCCTGTGTCTTCAGAGAAAGGGAGGGTCCTGGGAGGAATGTGCCCCTCACAGGAGGGACGTAGGACCCCTCCAGGCAGGGCCAGAACCTCCTTGCAGGTTTTCACAATGGGCTTAAGGTGAGAGGAGCCAGGGACACTCAGAGTGACCTTCCGGGTTCTGTGGTTTCCTCTAATTTCAGGGTGCCACATTTTAGGGTGGCGAGTCCTGCAGGCCATTCACAGGGATCAACGTGTTCTTTCTTTTTCTCTTTCTTGGGAAAGGTCCAACTGAACTGTGGTGTTGCGGGGTCAACCGGGGAGAAAACATGAGACCTTTCCCTCACTCGTGCACAGTCATGCCTGACACTCCTATGACCAGATACAGACCGAGGAGAGAAATGACAAATTTAAAATAACTGCTTTGGGACTGGGAATGTGGGAAGAGTCCGATGATCTATTCTCAGACAAGGTCTTGGTACTGAACGAGGCCCGTTTTGCGGGCCGTGCGGTATGCCCATCACCAAAAAAGAGATGAGTTTTGCAAAAGAAAGAGTTTTCTCACGAGGTGGCCCAAAGCTGAGGAGGCAAGAGCACCAGGCATCAGATCCCCCTCCCCAGGGCAGGGTTTGGGAGAACTTAGGGAAGGAAAAGGGGAGAGAGGTGAGGGAAGATGGGGAATGGAGCAATGAGTGGGCTGTGCGTGCTCATCAAGCTTCATGGCTCTTCCTGAGCCGCGTGCTCAGATGGTGGTGTTGGCGGGCTCTGAGGGTGGAGGTCAAAGGTCACCCATGGGTCACTTGCACAGCCCAGGAGAAAATGGGTGTTCCAGCTGGTTTGAGCTGCCCCAGGTTCCTGAACAACAGCTTGGACACCTATTACCTTCCTGACGCAGGCATCAGATGTCATCTAGAGCAAAACTCGTGGGAGAGTCCTACATGGTGAGATGACCCCCGAGATCGGCAATCAAGGCAGGTAATGGAAAGAAGGTGAAATTAAGGGGTTCATTCAGATTTGTCTTAAGTTTCACAAAGTGCCATATTTGCGGGTAGCGTGTTCTGAGGGCTGGCATCCGTTAGCCCTACAGCCTGGGATACAAATGCCAATATCTGAGCGCAGCAGAGCACAGAAGAGAAGGGAGGTGCTCAGTTCTGGGGACAGGTGGCTCTGTGTCTGAAACTTGGTTCATTCATCTTGCATGGGAAATGAGGATGTGAGTAGTTTAGTCTTGCAGTAAAAGGGAATCTGCAGTTCAGGCTCCCCGTGTGCTGGCTACAGATGAGCATTATGTTGGACACGATTTCCTAAACACACACTCCACTGGCAAACACACTCAGGCTTCCTGCTCACTTATAGAATGAACTTTGTGATTCACGACTTAAGAGAGGAATTGGCATCGTACCCACAGGGTGGTTTATCAAAGAGAATTCCTAAAGAACACAAATGATACATATCCCTCCCATCAAAAAAGTTCATTTTTCTTTCATTTGACTAGGAAGAGAAATTCTCCACAATAGGAGTGGATTTGGAATAAAGTAATTTACTTTCGAATTTAAGGTGAGAGCAGAGAACGTTGCTGGTCTTCTTGAAGGTGAGAACCATACCTAATTGCTTTTTCCCCTCTTGTTTTTAAAGAGCACAGAGTTTATTAAAAAAAAAATTCTAATGGTGGCAAGTGTCATTCTTGAAAGGTATCTTTTATGGCCCAATGGAAATTTTAACTGAATGTCATTTTCAAGGATTCCAAAATGCCCTCTGAAAGGAGCCAGCAAATATTCTGGAACAGTTTCTGAGAAGGGGTGAAGTGGCACCCACCCCCTTTCTCCACAGAAAAGTCTTAACTGGGCTTCTCCCAAAATCTTCACATTGGCTGATTTTAGGACTGTCATAAAAAGAGTCTCTACATAAAAGTTCAATGTAGATTAACTTCCTATTTTTGTATTGCCCTGTTTACCTGGACACTGGCCGGGAAGGAATCAGCACTCCAGGTGCTGGACACCCCCTTACTAGTTTTTCACAAACAGTATCCAGTATAGTAGTTTGTAGAAATGTGTAAGCAAGGCCCCTGGCCTTGAGCTGGGCTTCACAGAGATGACTACATTTCTAAGATAAGATAAGTTACTAGTTGGGCTCCATGGTAACAGCTGGCAGGGGAGGGAAGAAAGGGGAGGAGAAGCTCTCCCCTTCTCAGGTGCTGTCCTTGAAGGGTTAACTTGCCCAGAACAGTGAAAGAAAAAGCTGCTTTTGTGTGAACTTTTGCAGACTGTGAACTTCTGAGCCCCTCCCCTCACTTGCTGGGTATAAAGTTCTGAAACTCCCTGAACTCGGGGTTCAGGGGATTGATTGATTACAGCAAAAGCTGTGCCCTCTGAACCTGGCTGCAGCCAAATAAAACTGTTTCCTGCTATCTTTGGTGCCTTGCCTCATCTGTCCCCTACAACAGGGGGAGACTCCTGGCACTCGCTCTCCATGGTGGTACTAGTCTGCGCATGTTCTAACATAAAGTTACAGATGTTTGCGTGTAACCTGTTCTTTAAATCGATTTTCTCAATTATATACAACATACTCTAGGAATGCACGTGAGTTTCTACAAATAATTGATAAAAATACCGCTTACCAGTTACCTAATCATCAAATCAGACAGTCAGGGCCAAAGGATGTATGGAGCATCTGGGAGGCCACCGTTAGGAATTCGGACATCATTCTAAATGCCTGGGGGTGGTGGTGGGAAATCCAAGAGTTTTAAGACTGGGAGGGATGTGGTCTGATCTGATTTAGGTTTTTAAAAGATCACTCCTACCTGTAAGAGGAAGGGGAAGCGGTGGAGGGGTGAAGTGGGTGGGACTGGCTAGGGGGACATCACAGAGGCTCAGCAGGCAAGAATGCTGGGTCAGAGCCCAAACACTGGTCTTGAGCTGGTGATCAGTGGGTTGAACTGAGGAGGCGGAGTGGATGTGAGGGGCAGGAGAGGGCAGCGGGCGGTGACAGGCTTCTGGTTGGTGGATTTGAGAAGAAGGCAGGTTCGTTACCTGAGGACAGTTAGGGTTGGGCCAGGCTAACTCTGCATCTCTGGGTCCAGCAGGGAAAGAAGCATCAGTGTCACCAGCACCAACCACACCTGCCAAAGGTCACTGAAAATACATTAGGGAACATCATCTTGGACTTAATGTTAGTCCTTTCCTTGGAGCTTCTTGAGATCAAATGTGTTCAAATATTCAAAGATGCTCTTTGCAGGGCAAGCAGTACCTGGAATTGAGCTCAGGGGCACATGACCACTGAGCCACCTCCCCAGCCCTATTTTGTATTTTATTTAGAGACAGGGTCTCAGTGAGTTGCTTAGTGCCTCGCCATTGCTGAGTCTGGCTTTGAACTCATGATCCTCCTGCCTCAGCCTCCAGAGCTGCTGGGATTACAGGTGTGCACCACCGCACCTGGCTCAAAGATGCTCTTTGAAATGCTAAGATGACAACGTGGATGTCAGACATCCTTCTTGTCACGCCAGATTTCCTTTAGCTTCTGCTAGGCTAAGTGGTGTGTCCAAGCTGGCAGGAATGTGCCTATTTGGCATTAACCAAGGACCTAAATAACATCATGGCCAGACATGCACAGGCTTCGGTGGCCAGGGTTACCATTCTCTGAAATGCCTGCACTCTGCTTTCTCCCTGACCTTGTGACAGTTTTGCACCCTGGGGTTGAGGATAGGTTGGAAGAAGGCTTTGTCTCCTCTGCTTCTGCAATCACAACAACACATTGAAAAACAGGTTTTTAAAGTTGAAAATTGGAGCTATTAAAGATTGTTCTGGTGACTTTTGTGTTTATAATGGTTGGTGGCTCCTGAAAGAAAACAGACCTGAGGGCTAGTGGATCTGAGTGGACACCTTGGCCAGGGTTCAGAGGGGGGCTCTGTGTGGTCGAGGCAGCCTGAAGGTCACAGAGTTTTCTCTATGGCTCCTAAGCTTTCAGTGCTCTTTATCTAGAACACCCCTATACAAGCCACAAACATATTCCTAATTTTCTCTTTGTTCTTCATGATCCTCCTGCCTCAGCCTCCTGAGCTGCTGGGATTACAGGCGTGCACCACCGTGCCTGCTAATGTTTTAGATTTTGCATTAACATTTTTATACTTCTAGGATTGCTTTGGTGTGAGATGCGACAAGGGAATCCAAACATTGCTTTTTTCTATGTGGCGAACAATTTATTTCGACACATGGTGTCTCCCCACGTTGCCAGTCTTATGTAGCTGGGGCCAGTGGCTGGGCTCTCAGAGCCTGAACAAGGCATGCATCTGGACAACGGTTCACTAAAGGACTAGGGTGAGGTGAGTGAGATGACCAGCTCTTTCGAGTACTGTGCTAAGTACCTCAACATATGCCAGATTAAACCAGATGAAATGGCTGGGTTTTGAATAGAAAAAAAATGGCCATGTATCTATAGTTTTTATATGACTCAAGCTAAACATTTTCTTACTGAAATATATTTAATCTTTGCAAAGTCTCTGTATCTGAGAAATCATTTTATTATCAAACAATAACTGCTCTAACTGAATTATGCTGCATATGAGGTGGGGTCCACCTTAACATCCCATGATGACACATGTCACAGACTGAAGGTGGAGAAGAGCCCCGTAGTCGACTTCCAATGTAGAGAATTCTAGGCTCATGCAAAGTGCTCATTAGTAGAAAAGGAATTCCCCCCACCCCCGTGGGTCTGTGGATCCTATGATTTCTAAAGCATGAAATTTAATCTACAAAATTATTACAAACTGAATAGTTTGTGAAAAATGTTTGCAGTCTGAGACATGGAGATCTGAAATTTAGCGCTTGCTTTGTGAACTTGATTCTTTTCATTATACAGTTTTCTCTTCTGCAAAGTGAGATTAACAGCATTTACCTTTTTGGAGAAGTTGAGTTTTAATGAGTTAATGTCTGCGATGTGTCTGAATGATCCCTGGCAAGGAAGAGACACTGAATTAATGTTTGTCCTTTTTCAACTCTTCCCTAAGGCAGAGTCTAAAAACCACCCCCTTCTCTCAAGATTTGACAGCTTGAAACTTTAAAAAAAATTGTATTTCTTGTATGAATATTGATATGTGGGCAATTTTCCATCACCGGCATTTTGACAGCTTTTTAATACAAAAGGACTGGGAGATTGCAATCCAGTTATTTTCCATGAATAATTTCACTAATGCAATGAGCAACTCTACCATCAGTGAGCTAATTGTGAGTCTTGGACTGGGGCCAGGACTGGGGGAAGCAAGTGCTTCTGTGAACCTGGGGGTAAAACTCATGGGCCACCCAAAATCTCAGTAATAAGAAAAATAAAACCTCAGCACAATGTTAAAAATAAAAATTAAAACAAAAAATCCATGATGAACAAAATGCCAGCATTTTAGATGAAGGCAGGATCTGGCAGGGTCAGGACTAAGGTAAGGATTAGTGAGATGACACTCTTTGTTAAGTACTGTGCTAAATATTTCAACATGTGCCAGATTAAAACAGATGAAATAGCTGTTTTTTTTAATAGATAAAAATGACCATATGCCTGTAATTTCATATGACTCAAGATAGACATTTTCTTATTGAAATATATTTAATATTTGCAAAGACTCTACATCTTAGCATTCATTGAATTATCAAACAATAACCACTTTCACTGAATTACAATAAAAAAGAAAGTGAATTTAATCCTATAGATATTGGGGAAATCTGACCATCAGCCTCCTAAGTGTTTGGCACAGAGGATTTAGGTTCAGGAGCTGACGGTAAGGTCAATCAGTTCAAACTCAGAATCTGCAAAAGTAAATAGGACTTTATTCAGAATCATAAGAGTTGCAACTTGGAAAACACAGAGTCAATTACTTTTAAATCAATGTTCCAAGAAAGGCCGAAAGGGGGGCACTAATATTAGTATGAAGTATTGGTTTATTGCCAGACAGTAATAATTCATATTCTCTCTCTCTCTCTCTCTCCAGGGATTGAAGCCAGAGGCACTTAACCACTGAGCTACATCCCCAGCCCTTTTCATTTCTTATTTTGAGACAGGGTCTTGCTGAGCTGCTTAGGGCCTCACTCAGTTTCTGAGACTGGCTTTGAGCTTGCGATTCTCCTGCCTCAGCCTCCTGAGATGCTGAGTTATAATCCTTTTATGGTGAGGTTTCTGTTGGAGTTGAGGATAAGTGCTGGCTGTGTCACAGGACCTGTGTGACCATTACAGAATGCATCTGCTTAGTAAAAATGTCCTTAAAACAAATTTCTGAAAACCTCTTGTGTCAGGTAGCTTTTTGTTACTGTGTCAAATTACCTGAGAAGAACAACTTTAAGGAGCAAAGTTTTTTTTTTTTTTTTTTTGGCTCACAGGTTTGGAGGTTTCTGTCTGTGGCTGGCTGGCTCCATTGCTTCCAGAAGCTCATCCTAGCAGAAAGGAGTGGAGAAGGAAAGCATCTCACTTCATGGCAGCTGGGAAGCAGAGAGAGAGAGAAGGAAAGGGTATAGTCTTGGAGAGGCTGCTCCCTTCTCTTGAGTGTCTGTCTCAGCAGATGGGCTTTTCGGGTTACTCATCTGCATGGGTCCCATCAGGAGTTCTAAAAGGCCACCTTGGACCCAGGTGTCTTCTTCAGGCCCTAGTTCAGGTGCCTCACACTGACCAGCACACTGTGGATCTCAGGCTCAGCTTCTGGGAAGGGGAGGTGAGCAGCCAGCTTGCACACTGCCTCACGTGGCCTTGGGGGTCAGGGCCAGGCAGGGGTTTCATGTCAAAAGGAGAAAACCAGAAGACCTGGCTTTTCCAGTAAGTACCGATGGGTAGAAATGAGCCTGGCTAGGCAGACAGGTGGGGATCGGGGTGCATTCTCACTTTATATTTGAGGAAACAGAGAAGTCCAGTACTTGGACGCAACTCTGGTATCTATGTTGTGTGACCTTTAGTGAGTTAATTAATGTCTTCAGCTTCTGTAAAATGTAAAACTGTAAAATGAGATAAAAATCCTTCCTAAGGCGCGTGCCGTGGCGCATGCCTGTAATCCCAGTAGCTTGGGAGGCTGAGGCAGGAGGGTCCCAAGTTCCGAGCAAGCAGTAAAGCACCCCTGGGTTCAATCCCTAGTACCAAAAAAAAAAAAAAATCCTTCCTGAATCCACATGGCTATGGAAAAACAATTTTTGACCAAAGTTCCGGGGCCATGCAGTGGGAAAAGGAAATTTTTTGCAAAGAAGGGCTCTGGAACCACTGGGCACATGAAAAATTGAACTTTGCTTCATGCCTTGCAGCACACACAACTACAAACTCTAAATGGTTCAGAGACCTAAAGGTAAATGCAGAAACTGTAAAACTTTTAGAATGAAACAGAAGAACATTTATGGGACCTTGGAGTAGCCGAATTTTTCTTGGATAAGTTACCCAGAGAGGCAAAAATCCCCACGAGAACAATCTGAAAAGTTGGGTTTCAAAAGACACTGAAACAAAAGTGAGAAGACTGGTGACGGAGTTGGAGAAAAGATTTGAGAAACACAGACTCAGGCAGAAGGGACTTTCTTGCTGTCTGAGCTTGATGTCCAGCCTGTAATTTTATGTATGGTTTCCTCACCCGTACGTCGCATCCTACTCTTTAAAAAGCCTTTGATTTGTTTCCCAAAGTATTAAAAATAAATGAAAAAGCCTTGTCCTAAAATTGCTTTGGGGACATTCCCACTGGGAATGATAATACAAAAAAAAAAAAGAATGCTTGTGCCCTGAGATGAGAACACTGTTGTTTGGTATTTGCGTTTATTGCTTTTTCCTGGGTGTAACACAGCCTGAAGACTACAGAGTGCAATTGGAATGCAGTTAATAAATGGATCTTCTCTACTAGCCCAAAGCAGTCGATAAACTGCGTTTCATGTAGTTCAACTGAGATTATTGTATCCTATGCCTTACGCTCTGAATCTTCACCGATTTTCATGAAAAAGATTCAGAATGCAATTCCATCCTGATCTCCATTTTCATACACAGTAAAACAGACATGATTACAATATGTTTGAGATGGTTCTGACCTACAGAATGTAAAGGATGCTGGACTAAGGAAATGCCTCCCATCAAGGACAAGTGTAGAGGTCATCTATATGATTCATATTTACAAGTGAAGCTCTTTAATAGGAGTTATAGATTCTAGAGTGTTCTCTGCTGTGTGGGCAGAGACTCAGGCTGGTTTGACCCTCACAGGCACATGGACACTGAATGGTGAGGAGAGTGTGGCTAAAATCATGAGTGGTGTGTTTATCAGTAATTATCTAGAAGCTCTGGATGCCCAAGAGAGCATCGTGGTGGAGGGCGAGCTTGGCAAGGACGCGTGGAGGGTTATGGGATGGTGAGGGGGATGTTAAGTGGTTGGCTTTGGGTGCACTTTAAAGGTGCGTTTGCTTTCCCTGTGGGGGCACTTACTTCCCCACACAGGTCCCTCCACGTTCAGTAGGAACACCTCTGTGTTGGGATGAGCATGACTTGTGGAAGCTGATCTAAGAACAGAGGGCCACAGGAAAGAGAAGACAAGGGACGAGTTAGGGGCTCCTTGTGGTTTTCATCATGTGTGATGTCTGTCCCTGGAGAGTCCTGGCAAGGATATCCGGCCTGCAGTGCCCCTGGGAAGGCTGAAGGAGAGGGAGGGTGAGGCACCCTCCAAGCCTTTATCAGCCAACAAGCTGTGAGTTAAGGGGCAAGAGCCAACAAGAAACCTTACACCACCTCTTAATGACTGCAGGCCCAGGAGTGCCTGTGCCCTCTGCCCCTGTGGTGGTCGCTAACTGACTCGCTGTGAGACTCCAGAGGCTTTTCAAGGTTCTTGCATCCTTGGGGGTCCCTGTCTCCTTTATGTCAACCAATAGGTCGATGAGAAGCTGGTGTCAGTGGTGGCATCAGAGCATGGCCTGCTGGAGAAAGAGGAGCCTGGTGCCAACAGTGTCGGATTTAGAATTGCATTTGGATGCTCAGTTCCGGAGGTCAGTGGGCCTTTGATTGATCTTCTGCAACCCCGACATTCGCACGGTGCGTCCCATCAACATGCACCTCCCGGGCTGCACTAAGAAGCCTGAACTTGCCTGGCACGGTTCATCCCAACGGCTCGGGAGGCTGAGGCAGGAGGATGGCAGGTTCAAGGCCAGCCTCATCAATTTAGCAGCTCAATGAGACTCTGTCTCAGAATAAAAAGGGCTGCAGATGTGGCTCAGTGGTAGAGCACCCCTAAGTGCAATCCCCAGCACCAAAAAAAAAACCAAATTTTGACAAATTTAAAATCTTTCAGTAAAGATGACAGGGTTGGATTTTAACATTAAAAGGTATCAGAGGGAAGTTAGAGCAGAAGCATAAAGAACAGGTGGTGGTCGTATAAGCTCAGAATGAAACTTCATGAAATGAATACGTAGAAGGTGGTGACGGGTTAGTTGTAGCAGGACAGGGTGGGTCTGTGGATGGTGACCAGGAAACGTCAGGAAGATTTGATGAGGGCTAGCCATTGACAGAGAGTTAGGGTTAGGGTGAGAGAGGGGATTCAGGGGCAGGAAGAGGATTTAGAAGAAGCAACGAACTTAGTCGAAGATAAGATGAATCTTAGGTCTCTGAGAAAGATCCAACTGCAGGTCTGTGGCTTGGCAGAAACATCTGGATTAGAAGTCTATATTTAAAAGTCAGCAGAATATGAGAGATGAAGACAGGCCTGTGGATTGATTTTAAGCTATTCAACAGCTATCTCAAGGTCCCAAACAAAATAGGAGTGAAATTTATGTCTTTTGGGTTTTTATGACAAGGTTGAATACAAGTTGAAAATTTCATCTGAAATCCAAGGTGCTCCAAATCCTGAATATTTACTGTGTCAATATGATGCCCAGAGTAGGAAATTCTGCACCTGACCTTCTGCAATGGGTCACAGTTAAAACTTAATGCTAGCTGGGCATGATGGTGAAATTGTTAACTCACAAATAGTCTCTTTTCAGTTTCATGAATCCTAATTTCACACTATCCCAGTGGCTCTGGAGGCTGAGGCAGGATGATCGTGAGTTCAAAGCCAGCCTCAGCAAAGTCGAGGTGCTGAGCAACTCAGGGAGACAACTGTCTCTAAATAAAATACAAAAAAAATAGAGCTGGGGATATGGCTCAGTGGTTGAGTGCCTGTGCTCAATCCCTGGTACCAAAGAAACAAACAAACAAAAAAAAACAACTTAATGCTATACATATGAAGTATACATGAAACAAATAAATTAATAAATTCCATGTTTAGATTTGGGTCCCACCCCCCAAATTTCATTATGTATATGCATATATCCCCAAATTTGAAAAAAAAATACCAAATCAGAATAATTTCAGATAAAGGATACTCAACTCTGTTATATATATAACAGAGTTGATGTTTTGATGCTTTGATGTTTCCAGTTCTGGATATAATATGTGAAATTGCCGTAGCTTGGATAGTTTGAAATTGTTAACTCACAAATAGCCTCTTTTCACTTTCATGAATCCTAATTTCCCACTATCCCTGTGTTTGTATGTTGTCTTTCATTGTTTTGGTGCAGTAATAGATGTTTAGATCTCAGAACTAAGTACAAGACAGTGGGGTTGGGCTATCTTCGTGGCTCAGGACAGTGTTTGAAACAATCTTGGATTGGTTGGGCTAGATGTGTGTGGGCAGAATCGTACAAAACCTTTCCTGGCTCCTCGTGAGGATCACACCTGAAACAAAGACAAGGGGAAAGCATGTCAGGTTTATTTAATTAGAGTTTTACACATCACAGGGGCCCTCGGAGAAAAAGACCCAAAGATGGCGAGGGATATATACATTTTTTATGCTTAGGTTTGATGACGATGTAGACCTGTGCTTGGACGGTGAGCTTTGGTCTGGAGGGGGAATAGACAGACTCGTCTGCTGGATTCTTCTTGGCCTCGGTGAGCACTGATTCCCCCAGGGTCCAGCAGGACATCTCTGGAACCAGAGTCTTGCCACTTTCATTCAGGCCAGGTAGGTCAGAGAAGTTCTTTCGGGCCAGGTCCTATACAGGACAGCAGGGAAAGTCAGAGTGGCCCTTTTGTTTTTGAAGTTCTCCCCCTCTCCTTCAGTGCAAAACACCAGAGTTTTGTGAATCCTGATCGGTGGAATGTGGAAAATGGAACAGAGTCTTGACCTCTTCACTTGAATGTGGCACCTTGGCCACTACAGAACTGAAAGCATTTGAAAACACGAAATTCAGAGGAATTGGTGTGTGGCAGACTGGATCCTCTACTGCCAGTGACAGTTACACCAGCCGTGCCTGGTGTCCGCAGGAAGTACATCGTGGTCACCAGCAGAAACCCAGATTCACCAAAAGGCAGCAATTGAGCAAAAATCATATGTTGTATGAGTTTTCAGTGAGACAGTTTTAAACACTTATGGCATGGGTCTAAAATGTCCTAGAGTTTCATCAGATGAAAGAACCTATTTCCATTTATTAAAGAAGAATTTAAGTGACCACCAATTGTTAGTACTGATAGCTCTGCACTTTCTTCCTCTACCCATTTGCAGCGTGTACATTTACTACTGAAACATTCTGAGGGGAATTTCGTCTTTACACTTACACGCTAACATTCTAGTAAATCCTCATGCCCCTGTGATATGACATCTGATGTAATTTTGCAAAAGAAATTATCAATAAACTTTTATATGTAATTAAAAATAAAGAGCAGAGTTAATAACCAAAATCTTTCATCTTGACATTTTTATTCTTGCAAGTTTTTTTTAAAGCCCTTAATTGTGCTTTTCTCTAACCAACTAAAGATTTTAAATTATTTTGAGATAGCTTGACTTTCCGTGTGAGTGAAGGTGATTTTTATCATTTGCATTGATAGAAAAAATTAAAAGATAAGTAGGAGGGGGAAAGAAGAATAACCAAGAGGAACTGGGAGATATTAAAGAGAAGAAGAAATCAAGGCGTTTCCTACATTCTCATGCAATTGAACATTGGGAAGGACTCAATCATTAAGTGGACAGATTTCCGTGGAATAAGAACAGCAAAATACCTATTTCATTAATGCAGAAATGTCTGTGTCTTCAGTCTCTGTGCGTTGATGGAGACTCTGAGGCTGTCCTGCAGTGTTCTCTAGCTTCTGAGGGCCACCAAGCCTGCAGGGAGGGACATGTATCCCATCTGCTATTCCCCTAGGTGTGGCTAAGGGGTCTTTTGTTCTTTGAGTTCCCAAGGAGAACATCATTTGCTTTCCAACAGGAAGCAATTCTTCCCTGCACAGAAGCAAACACTGGGGCTCTTATGCAGGGATCACACAGTAGATGACCCCAACCCTAGATGACCCCGACCCTAGATGACCTCGACCCACCTATTCTGTTTTTTCCTGCGGTGTCTTCATATGTTACCTTTCCTAGGTGAAACCTAGTGTTTGAGCCCTTGGCTGCTCTAAACCCAGAGGATGATAGCAGGGGAGGGAAAAGAGGAATCAAACTAATATTTATTGAGGACCTAGCATGAGCCCAGCACCATGAAAACGACCCCCTCCATGTCTGTTATCTTCTTAAATTCTCATGGTCATTCTTTGGGACAAGTGTTATTCTGTTTACAAATGAGGAAATAAGCTCATAAAAGATAAGCAGCATGCCCAGGCTGCACAGAAACTGCAGAGTAAGGATTTGAACTCTGGATTTTTTGAAACCAATGTCCTTCTCTGCTGTGTCATGCTTTCTCCTGTGCAATGGGAAAAAAAATATCAATTTATCAATAATTTATTCTGTTTTGACTTCCAAATGAGATCTGATGTGCATATGCTATACATGATACCTAAGAATAAGGTGAAAACAGAAAGCCATTCAGACCAAGGGGAAAGGATTACACATGCAGCTAAGCTTAGTACGATCACCAAAATTACAGAGAGTTCCTAGGTCTCTGTTAGCTGAGAGGAAGGTGAGGGATGGAGGGTCCCAAGGCTCTCAGGCATTTCTCAGGGCTGACCTTGGGCTGTGATCTGACCTCCAGAAGTGCTCCAAGGTCCTTAGGAAAGATCACCTTCTGTTTTGTTGAGTTTAGGTTTTTAAAAATTATTTGTTTGTTGTTTTGCTGATAATGAACTATATCAGGAATTTATTCTGTACCAAAGGAAACCATTGTGAAAACACAGTAAGTTTACGTGATTCTCCAGATTATGCAAATAGATGCTGTTTGCATATGCAAAGTTCTGATAAAATTCATCATGTCAAACTTCTGATAAAATTTAAGGGCATATTATGAAATCGCCATTCTTGAAAGTCTATAAATAATAAATGAATCCAATGGAGGCTAAATACTTTGCTATTCAGTGGTCTAACTTGAATAAAAGAGAAAATCCAGAGAATCTTTGGTGTGCAGTCCTTAGGTCATTGTGTGTAAATACACTGCAGATCGGGGTGTTTTGTTTAATTTCCAGGAAGCTGTTTATATTTTGCAGATTTAGGCCTCAATGCACCTCTTATTAAAAAAAAAAGAAAAGAAAAGAAAGAACCAGAATATTGCCACAGGGGTCCTGAAGTATAAATTTTATAGTCTGGTTACACATGAAATAGTTCTAAATATGCCAAATAAAGCATATTAGAAAATGCACCTAAACTGTGGAGATATTTTGACAAGTGGATAGTATTGTATTTTCTGGAGTAACTTTTTATATTATAGATTATATAACCCCGCCTGTTTAGTGCTGCTAACAAGCCTATATTGGAGGACTCTAGAATTCTTGTCAAATAGGGGGACTGAGGCAGAACTGGGATCCCGGCTGGGAAGTCTGGGACACTGTGGGTGTGCTCCGTCGCAGAGCCTCTGTTGTCAGGTTATGAGTGAGTTTACCACAGTCCATGGAAAAGAAAGGAGATAAAGCAGCAGCCCCTCCTGAGAGATTTTAGACCTAAACGCTAGAGCAGTCTTACATTCACGGGGAACTGAGATTCTTTCCTCTGGATGAAAAGTCGGAACCGTGTCCCTTTTGCTTTGACTGTTATAACAACAAAATCTTTTAAAGACTTCTGCAGTGCCAGACTCCACTTCAGGACTCTCCTTTTATTCCAGTTCATATTTTTTTTCTGTTCCTGATTTTTAAGTTTAAATGTATTTTTAATCATTTTTTTTTCTATGCTAATCTTTCTGTTCAAATGATCTGGAAATAGGGAGAACCCGATACAGAGCGATAGATGGCCTGACTCAGGCAGACACAGAAGGAGGGCAGGAGAGGGACAGATTTCCCAGAGCAAGGAACAAAGGCCAAGGCTGGCAGGACCCCGTGGGGACTGATGGACTGAGCTCATCTCATCTTCCAGGCCACCAGGGACGAGCTAGGGAAGGATTCCAATAGGTGGACCCAGCAATATTGCCTCCAAGTGTTGAGCTCAAAGCTTGAGAATCATATTGACGATAATTGGGGTAAAGACAAGCTATGAAGCAATGATTTCAGTCGCTGCTTACTGCTCCTCAGTTAGGTAGGGCTCTTTGCAGGTGGTCAGAAACAGGTTCACGCTCCCTGTGTCCCGGGGTGGGGGGTGGGGGTGAAGGTTGGTGCCTGGATCAGCGTCTCTGGCTCCGACACTGTCCCTCCCTCTCAGTGTCTGCAAACACAGGCCACTTCTTCTCCCTCTTGCTTTCCACTTGTTTTAGTCCTAGTCCGTTGTTTTTTTGTTGTTGTTGTTGTTGTTGTGACCCAAAGACCTGACAAGAACAAGTGGAGGAGGGAAAGTTTATTTGGGGGGTCAAGGTTTCAGAAGTCTCAGGCCATGGAAGGCGGGCTCCATTCCTCAGGGCTGAAGTGAGGCAGAAGAGTGGGGTGAAGGGAAGCCGCTCACGTGATGATCAGGAAGGAGAGAGAGAGAGAGAGAGAGAGCGAGAGCGAGATCGATCCTCTCTGTGGACAAAAGGGAAACCCCAAAGGCAGCCCCCACTGACCCACCTCCTCCCGCCCCCCCACCTGCCTACAGTTACCACGCAGCAGTCTCTATCTGGGGGTTAATTCACTGATGGGGGTGAGGCTCTCCTAACCCATTCATTCCACCTCTGAACCTTCTTGCATTGTCTCACATGTGAGTTTTGGGGGGACACCAGATAACATTCTGCCCCTGGCCCCAGGCTATCCCCAACTCTGTAGGGCCTTTGCAAACATGGGCTAGGGCTACTTCTTCTCCCTACTGTTTGTCACCCTGTCTGGAACTTCTGTTTACTGCTTTCCTTCTTAGGTCCCTGTACCTTGGGACATACGAGTTCCCTGTTCCCTCCCTACCTGGTCATACTTGAGGTCAGCAGGAGATTCTGGTGGTTTGCAAAGTCACTATTTCATGTGAATGATCTCGGCTGGGCCGGGTTCTCCTGCCAGACCACCCTACAAGCCCACAGGGAGGCCAATGGCTGCCCCCAGCTCATGGACATGCTGGTCAAAGACAGGCGGCGGGAGGGCCACGTGGGCATATCATGAAGTCTGCTGTCACAGGCGCATAGCTTTCCTGCCGACGGCATCTACCAGAAGGACAGCTCTGAGCAGGGTCGCTGTAAAGGGGGCGATCGCACAGCCCGTTCAGTCTGCCCAGGTGAGGGAGTGTGCAGGTCAGGTGCCGGCACACGTTCCCACCTGGAGAGGAGGAACCCCAGCCATGCCCCGGGCCACGGCCACCTGACCCCAGATCCAGAACCACACGGGTCTCAGGCCAGCTGTAAGGAAATTCGCTTTTCTGTTGAGCAAGCTCCAAAGTACATTTCTAGGAAAAGTGGGGTTTGTCCATTGAATGACCATGAATTCTGCTCTTCTACGTGGTTTTCACTGAAACAAAAATCCTCATAGGATATTAAAGGGCATGTCTGTATTTTTTTTTTTTTGTCTCATCTAAATCATGGGAAAAGAAGACCCTGTTTACTGAAAGGTCCCTGGAAGTGGCAACTGAGAAACTATGTGGCGCTTTAGTTGTGGGTATTTGATAGCTCCTCCTTATTTCCCACTTTGTAGAGTGTGCCTTAAGAGATCAGCATAACATATGCCTTCGCAGTATAACTCGGGCTGCCGAATTTTCAGGAATTAAGATGGGACAGGAAGTGCTACTGGAAAGCCAACCAATGAGGTACGTATTAGGAGAGGAAGAAAGTTGACTTGTGCCGAGTATCTTCCATGTGCCAAGGTACTGAATCCCGAATTTTGCTGCATGGCGGGCTCACGTGAAAATCTTTCAAGAAAGTCAATTCTTTTTCCCATGCCTAATTGGCACAGTGTGCAACCCGAGCATCGGGATTTTTAAAAAAACTTCCCAATTAATTCTAATGTGTAGCCAAGTTTGGGGACCACTGTGCCTGGTCATTTCTGTTTCTTATCTCATTTCACTCACAGAAGAACTGGTTTTGCTGATAAGGTCACAGAGGCCAGTTCATCACTGAACACTTGCCTAATGTTGAGTAGCAAATCGGACTGTGAAATCTGATCCTGCAGCTGCATAATTACAAAGCTTGGGCCCTTTCCCCTTCCATACTTCTAGAATCTGTGGGGTTTAAGGCAGACGAGATTTGCTGTTTATTTTTTCCACGCGCTAGAAGCCAGTAGCAAACTTGAATTCATTTAGTGGAAGGAAAAAGTGTGTATGTGTGTGTGTGTGTGTGTGTGTGTGTGAGAGAGAGAGAGAGAGAGAGAGAGAGAGAGAGAGACAGGGAGAGACAGAGAGAGAGAGACTGGGCTCTTTTAGCGAGGGCTGACTTTTGACTGGAGTCAAACAGTGAAGCTATTATAAATTCCCAGGGTGCAGAGGTCCCTCTGACCTGCACATGTTCCTGGCAGCCAGAACTGCGGGAGTGAATGTCAAAGTTGTTTTTGTCATTTTCTATAAACATTTCCTCTTCAAACTGTATTGAATTCAGATGGTTAGCTAGTGGGACACGAGGAGTACCTACTTCATTAATTCCCAAATCTCTTCATAAACCTGTTGGCCATTTGGATACACACCTTCTTCGGAGAAATATCTATACAAGTCCTGTGTCCATTTTTAAATCAGGTTATTTGTTTTCTTGCTGTCGAGTGCCTTTCATATTTTTAATATTCGTCCCCTTCTCAGATACACGGTCTGTAAATATTTCCTCCCATAAGGAAATGTTGAGCAAAGGGTACAAATTTTCATTTGGATAGGAGGAATATGTTTTTGAGATCTATTTCATAAATGGTGACCACAGTTAACAGTATATCCGCATCTTTCAAATTGCTTTTAGAATAGATTTTAAATGTTCTCAGTACAAAATAAAGATGAATCTGTGGGGTAATGGATCTGTTAATTATCTTGATATAATCACTCCACAGTGCACACATATCATCACAGTGTGCTCCATCAATACGTACAATTGTCATTTGTTGATTAAACATATAGAATCAAATTTTAAAAAATCTCATTACTCGATTTTGGCACATTTATAAAGCATATTATGACACCATCGCTAGTTATTTAGCATCAGAGTCACCCTAATAAATGAGGAAAGTGAATCAAAAAACAAATGAAAAAGCTTGCGCTAGGAAAACAAAAAAAAAAAAGCAGCTTCAGATTAAAGCTTGTGTAAAATTTAATAAAAACAGGCAGGCATGTTTATCATACGACACAGAGGGTGTTGTGGTTTGGATATGGGGTGCCCCCAAAGCTCCTGTTAATACAGGAATATTCAGAGGTGAAAGGATGGGATTGTGAGGGCTGGAACCTGTTCAGTCCACCCTGGTCAGATGGACTCACTGGGTGGCAACTGTAGGCAGGTGACCGCAGGAGCAGGTCTCACACAGGATAGGAAAAGAGCTTTGCACACCAAAGTAAAGGAGAGAAGCACACGGGGCCACAGACCTGGCAGAATGGTTGGTCACCTCTTTGGAGGCCGGGGACCTCTGGAATGCACAGAGGGAATGGGCGGCTGCATTTCCCCCTGCCCACCCCTCCCCCTCTCCATCTCATCACTGGGATGTCTAGACACATGTCTGACAGTATTGACCGTGATCCACAAACCTGAGTTCAGAGATTCGCATCTTATTTTTCTCGTACCTGTCTAACGCATGTTTCTGGCAAGGGTTCATATTTATTGCATTTAATACGATGGAAGTTCATCTTGCTCTAGTTGGGTGTTAAAGTTGTCTCAACCCTCCTCTTCTGGTGGAATATAGATATTTTCACTCTTAAGCAATTTAATTTTCATTTTAACCCTTTAAAATATCTTATGTTGCTTTTAACCTGGGAAAGTCTTCATTCCTGCCCGTTCTGTGCTCTCTCTCCCTCCATTTCCACAGCTCTGTAAGACCTCACAAAGATGACGCACGGCACCCTAGAACTGGACACCTCGGATGGATGTGGGCCTCCTTCCCTCCCCAGACCATGCCTTGTCGTAGAAGCTGCTGTGGTGTGGTGTCCCCTCCAAACCTCACGCGGAAGTGCAGTTGCCATGACAACAGTAAGAGGTGATGAAGCCAAGGAGCTGCACCCTCCTGGGGGTGCGGCTGCTGGTCCTCTCTTGCCTTCTTTACCCTTCTGCCCTGTTGTGAGGCAGCAAGAAGGCCCTCATGAGATGTTGGCCCCTCCATCTTAAGCTCCCAAAACTCCAGAGCTGGGAGGCAGAGGATTCCTGTTCACTGTGGATTTCTGTTACATCAGCACAAAACAGACCAAGACGGATGTCCGTTCTTCTTCCCTCCATTAAAAGTCAGTGAGAGAGAAGCCTTGATCACAAGCTCCCATTTGAGTTTCTCAGTCTCATGAACCCGGGGACCTTCATAGCCTGAACTCATAATTGAGCAATTATGCATATTCATGTCATCTCTAGCTATATTTCAAATGTGTTCTCCTTGTCCTCCAAGACTCCCGGTGTCCGTGAGCATTGTGACCTATATTTGGAAGGTCTTCAAGGCAGCTCTAATGGCTATTGAAATATGTTTTTCCCACATCCTCAATGTATAATTTATTGGTTAAGAATAAAATAGAGAAGTGAATTATTAACTGCATCTCAGTGGGTCGGAGTGGTGGGGCTCAAAAGTCACAGAACTCAAACTCAAAGTCAAGTGATTAGAAACAGGAAACTGGAACCTTCCCTGTCCAAGATTTCCCCGTGGGGAGATGTGGCATCTGTAGGGTGATGTCTGAACTTCTTATTCTGACACAGTTGAAGTTGGGAACCTGTCCTACTCACTTCTCCTCGCTTCTCTCCTTGCTCATTATAGCAAAGGCTGTACCGTTCCCTGGGACCTATTCCCTGTAAACTTAAACTCTAATCCTGCATCTGCTTTTCATCTCCTGTATTCCCGCAGTCCCTCCACACCCTCAAAGCTTCGATTGATTCTCTAAGAGCTCAGTTCCAACACTGTTTCACCCACACTCTCAATCCATAGTCCTTCTGTTCCACATAACTGCATCAAACCAGCCACAACCTCTTGCATTCTTAACCCTGGGGTTGAGTGTGTTGCTAGAACTCACCTGCAGATCTAGGTGGGTACTGTTAATGGTTCCTGTCCCTGGAGAGACCAGAGGTGCAACACTGTAGCCCTTATGGCATCCCTTTCCACTTCTGCCTTGGTTCTACCAAATCTTGACCCCCCTCCATAAGGATTACACACTTCTAATCTCATCCCTTCACCAGATCCTGCCTCTCATTCCACAAGAAAACTTTAGCCAGATAGTCATTGCCCTGCCCTACAGCAACCAACCCCCCATATCAAGACACCCACACTTGTCTGCAACAGGCTCTTGATCCCATCTTCTAATCTCAGCCGTCTTGGAGGGAGAGACCCTCTGCTCTGTCCTATGGGTTTCTTCAATCATGTTTCAGATGCTGCTCATTTGATCTTTCCGTAAGTGAAGAATTATTTCCTGGGCTATATGATCTCATTGGATGAGCCGGGCAAAGACATTCTTATCACCCTTCCCTGGGTTTTGATGTCTAGCATTTCCATTTTATTCATAGTATAGTTTTCTGATCTCTGCTGAAACTACTTACCAAGTTTGCAGGATGCTAACTTTTGGAGCCTTAGTCATGTTAATCACAGTGATTTAAAATTCCCTCAAGAAAGTGCTAAGCTCTGTGACAGAGCTGATCCTGGTTTCTGTGATTGCTGGGTCACTTGGGACTGTGTCGTCACTTGCACTCTTGAATGGCTTATAGTACTTTCTAAGTTAAACACTTTGTGTTGGATGTTGGGACTGAGACAAATTGTTTTTATGCCAAAAAATGAGTGTCTCCCTCCTATTAGGCTTTTTGTGTAAAGTTTTATCTGTCTTAAGAGATGTGTGAGCCATGATTAATTATCTTATGTTTTTAAAAGTGAAATTGTTTGGTTTGAATGGTTCATGACTTTTTAAATGTGGGTTTCATTGAAAGATTCAATATAATTGAATTGGAATATTCACTCTCTTGGTTAATCATAGGCCTTTGAACTTACCTAAGTGGGTGCGATAAGCATCTAATGAGGCAGTTATAATTCTCATTAAGTTTTAAACTAGCTATAAAGGTCTTTTATTTCTTTTACTTTTTAAAGTAAACAAGCTATAAAGGAATTCATTCCAAAGTATCCTGCCTGTGGCAGACATAACGTTCTTCATCATTGGCTTTTGATTTTACCAAGCACCAATAAAGCTCAGCAAGTCTCAGTTGGAAGCACTTTCCGCTTTTTAATAATGACCAAGTCTCAATATTAGATTTGAAATCAACTTACTTTTTTAAACAAAAAATTATAGTCTTTGCTTTTCAGAGTAGTTTTAAGTTCACAGCAAAATCGAATAGAGGAGAAGGAATTATCAACCCATACCCCCACATATGCACAGCCTCCTCCGAAACCAACAGCACTAAAATGGGGTTTGCTATAATTAATCGATGCTGACTTATCACTATCAGCCAGAGGTCATAGTTTGCATGTGGCTTTCCTCTTCATGTGGTACATTCTATGGACTTTGACAGATGTGTAATGGTATGAATCCATCGTTATTGTTATACAGAATTACACCAGAATTGCATAGTATTATACAACATAGCTTCAGTGACTTAAAAACACTCTGTGCTCAATTCATCCTTCCCTCCTCCTTAACCACTAGCAAGCACTGATCTTTTTGACTGTCTCCAGAGTTTTGCCTTTTTCGTAATGTCATCAAATTAGATTGCTTTTCATTACTATAATGAAATACCTGAGGGTAGGCTTCTTTACGAAGACAAGAGGTTTCTTGTGGCTCATGGTTCTGAAGGTGCAAGGTCAAGAAGCCTCAGACTTCTTTCTGGCAGGGTCCCAAGGCAGCACAGAGAATCACATGGCAAGAAACAGGGACGCATGCCTGTCTATGTGTCTCCTCCAGTCTCTTTCCAACCAGAAGACATAGAATTCAATCTTGGGGGCTCCATCCTAATGATTTCATTTAATCCTAAAGACCCCATCTCTGCACACACATCACTACGGGCATTAAGTTTCAACACATGAAGTCTCAGGGGACACTAGAAATGTATTGACACCATCCAAGGCTCCTTTGCTGGGCTTATATTTTATGCCTGCAAACAAAATCCTTCCCTTTCTTCAACACAAAACTATTAGCAGACTTTCTTGAATCATTTTCATCAAGTCCCAAACAGATATAATATCTACTCAAAACCTCTGATAACTCCTGAGGGTCGTCAGAAAATTGACCTTAGAAGATACTTAGCAAAAGCAACTGAGCAGGATGCTAATGTACCTGACCCAGGTCAGAAGTCCTTCTCTTTGGTAGCTGAGGTTTGTGTTTGTCCCTTCAACATGGTCCTAGGAAGGGACTCTTCCAGGCGGGTCCTGCAGATGCTCCCTGTCCTGAATTGCGGGTTGCATGAAGGACTTGGATCCCACTTGTAGGAGGTCTGCACAGCAGCCCACATTCTGCTGCTCTCTGGAGGATCTTCTCAGTCATCTGCCCCCCAAGCCTTGGTGCATCTGTAAAGTCGCACTAAATTCTCCCCAGAGCCCTGTACAGCTCCAAAGGTCCCATGTCACTCACCAGGGAAGGTAAAATGCCTCCTGCACTCGGGGAGCTTCTTTTCCCCACAGTTCAAGTTTCATGGGGGAAAAATGAAGCTTTCTCTCACCAACGTTAGGAATCAGGGGTTGAAAACAGCAATTTTCAGTGTCTGTGAATCTTGAAGTTCTGTTTTGACAGAAACTGACAAGGAAAGAAGTTAGGAGGAGGCAGGCAGAGCTTCAGACTTACTGAATGGGAGTTGAGAAAATGTGAACAGGAGATATGAGCTGACATAGCTGGTGTCGGCATTACGGTCCATCATCCCTGAATTTAAAAATGTAGAATTAAGGGATTATGGTCCATTATCCCTGAATTAAAAAAAAAATGTAGGAGTTTCCTGTGTGGTTTGCAAAACAAGATATAACAAGAAGTCCCATTTGGGAACTGAGGTGGGACTTTGGAGTATGTATAATAGAGAGAAATGTCAGGGAGAGGAGGGGAGAGAGTGCTTGCCTCTGGGAAGCTGTAGATGAAGGTGGTGTCTCCTGGGTGCTACCTGTCCTAGAACTCCACAGACTTGCAGCTGGTGCATGGAGGGTGCTGGGTCTCTCCCGGGTGCAGGCAGGTGCACAGTCCAGCCACGTCTCTGGCCCTGTGCTGTCTCCCTCTCGCCTCTGGCTCACACATCATGGTTGATAGCAAGACTCTCTGCTCTGAGTCAGCCAGATGTGGCTTTTAATATGAAAGGAAGTGCTGGGAACTGGGTGCACTCTTCTCTTTCAACAAAGCTCATCTCTCAATTCTATGGTTTTGTCGAGAGCTCAGAAATTCTATTGTGAAATTCAAAAGCTGAACATGAACTATTTTTCTTTCCTACTTTGCAAATGAAGGCTGTGGGACACAAAGGGGAGTTTATAGAAGAAAAATAAGAGAGGAGAGCCTATTAGTTTAATTTCTACATTTAATTCTCTTTGTACACCAATTCTCCTGGGCTCCGTCTCTTGCCCCAGTGCCTACTCGTCTTGGACAGGCCCCCTTTTTCCTCCTGACTCAGGCTGCTTCTCTCAGACAGGATATTCCTTTTTTAAGCCTCCATGGAAAACTCTCCATCATTAGTTTGGAGACCTGGTCATTGTTCCACAATCAACAGAACAATCATGACTTGGGAGGCTGAAGTGGGAGGAGGACAAGTTCAAGGCCAGCCTCAGCAACTTAGTGAGATCCTGTCTCAACATATAAAATAAGAAGAGCTGGGGACTGGGGACTTAGCTCAGTAGTAAAGCACCCCTGGAGATTCAATCCTCAGTGAGAGAGAGAGTTAAAGTGCACTTGGCACTCCTGCAAACATTTTAATGTGTCACCTTTCAAAGAGCAAGTTCCTTCAGCCTCCAGTGGAATCATACACTCTATGGAAGACAATAGCATGCATGTCGGACCCGCCCCAGACAGGAGATGCCACAGTGTTGAAAGCACGTTTATTCCTTGGGAAATATTTTCAATGCTATATTTAACTATGTCTCTGTCATCATCTGCCATTGTTTTTCTGTCCTTATAATCAAAAGGGACATTTTAAATAAGTTTCTTGCTTACCAGTAACCACGTCTAACAAAATTGAACTCTTTTAAAAGTAACTATATCATTTAGATACCATAACAGATTGGTTAATTAACCTAATAGAGATTGCACGTTCTTTTAAATTAGGCATGTTCAAGTTGTGTACCTGTGTTTGGAAAGAACAGCTTTTTAACAATTATCACTGATATATTGGTCTTGACATTTTATGCCAACCTTATGTTTAAATGTGATATCTCATTATGCAATTCTAAAGGCAGGAAACAATATGTCAAGATAGAAATATGTCTATTTTTCTGTGTTTTAATTTCTAAGGCTGGCATTGGCAATTAGATAAATGTTTTCAAGCTATTTTATTACAATATTTGTATCTCATGGAGATGCCCAAATTAATGCAAATATTTCTAGTGAAAGTCTATCCTTCCTCTGAAACTATCTGCAAGGCACACTTGAAACATTTACCATATATTCAATGTTTGAAACTCCTGTGTGTTATTGCTTCAGTGTGCATCATAAGGGAAGAGTCTGTCTTATTCTTGCATAGCTGGTATAGGTACAGATTTAAACTCAGTAATTTTAATAATTTCTATCACTCTTGAGATATTTGGACAATTTATTATTATCAAAATCTCAATGACAAATAAAAACCATAGTGATCAGATTTCAAATATAAGCCTGTTGCCCGGCACTGATTAGAGTATCTCTTATCCCCATAGAAAAACTTTAAAGGCAGCCAGGCACAGTGGCATGCGCCTGTAATCCCAGAGACTTGGGAGGCTGAGGCAGAAGAATCATAAGTTTGAGGCCAACCTGGGCCAGTTAGTGAGACCCTGTCTCAAAATTAAAAAAAAAAAAAAATTAAAAGAGCCAGGGACATAACTGAGTACCAATAAACAAACAAATAAATAAATCTGATTTCCGGATTCTAAAGTTGACCACTTTCCTCTTTGCTATGCTGAATCTTTTAAAATAAATACTAATTCCACATCTTAGCTTAATGACATGTCCAAGTTATTTATTGATTCTTTTGCTAAATACCTTAGACCCTTTTCCAAGACTGACCTCTTTTATAATATACTGGAAAAATATAAGTTCCTGAAAATTATTTTAAAGAGACATTTTTCTCCCAGTAATGTAATTGAAACCCACGGGAAAGGATAGCTGTTTTGTTTAAAAAAAAAATAGCAAAAAAAATTGGAGAAATGCCTTTGTAAACTCTTCTTCCCCAACACAGGTTCCCCACTGGGAATAAAATTCAAGATTTGCTCAAAAACTCATCTCCTGCTGTCCATTGATATATCTTTCCCCTAACTGCTCAAAATTCATTTGCAATTTAAAATATCTTTGACAAAAGCCACCACGTTCTGAAATGTCAAATTTACTGCACTTTATTCCTTCCTCTCTAATTCTTCCAATAAATACACTGTCAGCTGCGGCATCCATTTCCAATTTCCTTTTAAATAAGTGGAGTCGCTTGCAAGCAACTTCTGAGATTCTGTCTTTCAGGGCACAGGGGAAATATTTCATTGTGGGGTGCAGGGCGGGTGGGCTGGTTGGTTTCCTCTATGAGGGAGGCTCCATGCAGTGGGGTGTAGTGCTCTGATCTCCGGGTTTCACTCTGTGATGTTGGACAAGCCGTATTTTCTGAGCCTCAGTTCTATCATGCACACATTGGGATTATAATAGCGCCTTTAGGCATGGTGTGGCGCAGAGAAGATGGTCTAACACATTATTATTATTATGTGCTCCGAGGCAGACAGCACGTCTTGTTTTATTGTGCTCAGAGTGTTTTGCAGGGGTTGCACATTAAATAAACTGTTGTCATGCACCCAGTGGGGACGCCTGGCATGCACACGCCTGGAATCTACTTTATGGGGCCATCATATCTCGCCTGGATTCACTTCTGAACTCAGGCTGCCTCTTCATTAGGAACTAGACGGCCTGATGTAAAATCACGCTCTGAAGATCCTAATTGCCATGACATAGGGTTTGGTAGATGCTCTTAAACAGTGGGTTCAACTCATCAGATTTTCCTAAAAACATGATGTAATTCTAACACAATGAGCTGGTCCACAGAAATACAGATTCTTTTAGATTTTCAGTAACTGGAGAGGTGAAAACTAAAGGCGCAGCGTTAGAGAAAACCGTTTTTTAAAACCTTATGACTGGTAATTATTCTTTCAGCTCTGAGAAAACTTAAGTGTGAAATATTTGTAAGAAGGGATGATTTTTTTCTGGCATATGGCCTCACAGGCAGGCGGCAGCTCTTCAGAGGATACGTGTACCCCATTACCCTCTAGCTCTACCAGTGGGATACCCCATATCTCATTTTGTGTGTTGTTTTTTTAAAATATTTTTTTCTAGGCACAGTTTCCCAGCATCTTTATAAAAGTGTTCATCCAATTTAACACCCTATCTCTCTGCTATGAATAATGGTGGGGGGGGGGTGTGATATTTTACATTACCTACAAGCCAACACGTGTCCTGCCACAGTTGCAGGGATGCTACCAGAAGAAATGAGACTCCTTGGTCAGAGACACAAGACTTCACTACTCAAGAAATAACACACAGCATAAGCATCAGCAGGTCACTTGTCTTTGTCCCCATGTCTCATGGGGTGACATGGATGGACTCAGAAAGGTACATGTAAACACAATGGATTTCATTAGAGAAAAGGGGTCCTGTGGGGTGCGGTGGTGCACGATTGTAATCTCAGCAACTTGGGAGGCTGAGGTAGGAGGATCCCAAATTTGAGGCCGGCCTTGGCAACTTAGGAGAACCTGTCTCAAAATGAAAAAAAGAAAGAGAAAGAGAACTATGAGTTTAGGAAATCCCAATCTCTCATGAAGATCAGCAAGTATGTTCACATTTTATTCCAGAAGCAAATACACATATCCTTGAAGAGAAAGTCTGGAACGAAGGGCAGTCTGTCTGTGCAGAAATGTGAAGGACCCATGAAAAATTACTGCAAGCATCTTCCCTCCCATATTAGGCCAGCGAGTCTGTATATGCGTGAATGATAGACAAATACTTTTTTCAAATCTGCTCTGGAAATCCAGACAAAGGTCTAAGTCAATTGAACAATTGTTTGAAATCAAGAAATGAATATTTTATATTTTGCTAGCAGCAGTTCTCAAGTCTGGTTATTTCAAAAATAGCTCGATTAAGTCCTACTCTGTGGGAGGGGACCGGGCATCTGTATTTTCAAAGCTTTCCAGGTCACTTGTATATGTAATTGAGTTGAGGCGGACAATCACAGAGCCAAAGTGAATCTAGTTCCAAGCAGAATCTGATCAGAGACACAGAAAAAAAAATGAGGCCCTAAATAAAACTCCATGAGATAGCTTCTGTCAGTGAAGAAACCTATAGCCTTTGTCAGGGAGAATTCCAATTGGACACTTTTTTTTCCCTTTTACTATGTAGACTAATTATTTACTAAAATGAGATCTATGGTTTAATTCCTATGTAGATAGAACTTATAATTTTGATGAGAGGCAAGACCAATTAATTCTCTTTTTACTACTCGACCGACATTTTGATTAAAGTGTTTAAGGATGGTAGCGTTGACTTTAAAAAAAATATTTGCGTACTTTGCAAAAAAACATGTATCTTTTTGCAGTTTTTTAAGATAATTGTGTAAGCAAAGCACATTTTCTTTCCTCCCGTGAGAATCCTCATGGTATGTCATTCCCAATATTTTCTTTTTTTTTTAAAAGAGAGAGAGAGAGAGAGAGAATTTTTTAATATTTATTTTTCAGTTTTCGGTGGACACAACATCTTTATTTGTATGTGGTGCTGAGGATCGAACCCAGTGCCCCGCGCATGCCAGGTGAGCGTGCTACCGCTTGAGCCTCATCCCCAGCCCCCAATATTTTCTTAATACAAGTGAACAGTGGCTGTTCTTACACCTCATCTTTGTCTATTAATCGATATTTGAGAGAAAACAAACCCAACTTTATGATAATCTTCTGATATTGGTTTTAACGAGCACAAAGCTTCCACAGAGACAGCAATGATCTCGTACAATCTTGTTCTGATGGTACAAGATCCTGAGGAGGAAAGCTACAAAACTCTGATGGGAAAAAAATCGAAGAAGATATAAGTCAACGAAGAGCTATTCTAAGTGCTCAGAACTTCTCAACTTGATTTATAGATGCAATACAATCCCCATCAAAATCCCAGCAGGTTATTCTGTGGATATTGAAAAAGTGATTCTAAAGCTTGTATGAGAAGGTCAAAGCCCTAGTTTGGCCCCCCAAATATTGAAAAGCAGGCATGCAGGACCCACACGGCTTCAGAAAGTCCCGTGAAGCTGCAGTGGTCAAGTCAGCGAGGTGCAGGTGGTGGAATTGAGAAACAGATCAGTGGGATTTCCAGGAGGCCAGAAGTGAACCCGTACACACACAGTCAGCTCGGCTTTGACACAGGAGCACACGTAATTCAATGGACAAGGGACAATCTTCTCAACAAATATGCAGGAATAACTAGACATCCACATGCAGAAATGTGAATCTAAAAACAGGCCTTATACCTTTCCCAAAAGTTGAACCAAAATGGATCATAGACTGAAATATAAAGTGAAAAACTCCCAAATTCATGGTAGATAGCATAGCAAAATGCTTATAATGTTGGTTTTAGCCATCACTTAATAGATACAACAACAAAGACATGATCTATGAAAAAATTAATAAGTAGCCTACAGTAAAATGAAAACCATTCTGCATGGCAAAGGAGGCTGTTAAGAAAATAAAAAAGACAAGCTGGGTATGTTAGCAACTCAGGAGGTTGAGGCAGGTGGATCATGAGTTCAAGACCAGCCTCAGCAACCTAGCAAGACCCTATCTCAAAATTAAAAAAAAAAAAAATTTTTTTTTTAAAAAAGGCTGAGAATGTTCTTTGGTGGTTAAGTACTCCTGGGTCCAATCCCTGGTAAGAAAAAGACAAGTGTTGGGGGGAGAGAGAGAGAGATTATGAGCGCAAGCTTGTGTAACACATAACAGATAAAAGAGTGATATCTAAAATAAACAAAGAACATTTCAAATTCAACAAGACAAAAGCAAACAACCCATTTAAAAATGGGTAAAAGATCTGAACAGACACCTCACCCAAGAAGATATACAGAATGGCAAATAAGCATACACAAAGATCAGCCATGTCATATGTCACCAGAGAAATGCCAATTAAAACAACATTCAGATAGCACCCCAGACCTTCTGGGATGGCCACACCATACCTGATGCTGGCGAATGGGGGTCAACAGGAGCTCTCATTGGTTGCCTGTGAGAACGCAGAATGGTACAGTCACTTTGGAAGACAGGTGGACAGTGTCTTATAAAACCAAATGTACTTTACCCATAGATCCAGCAATTGCAGACTTTGATATTTAACAAAGGAGATGGAAATCTTAGGTCCACACGACACTGGCAGCTGTTGGTTTTAGCTGTTGGCTTTATTCATAATTTATAGCAGCTTTATTCAGAATTGCCAACATTACGAAGCAACCAAGATGTCCCTCAATAGCTGAAGAGATAACAAAAAACTGTCGAAGCTGCAGGCAGGGGATTATTACCCAGTAAAAAATAGACATGAGCTAGTGAGGCACGGAAAGGCACCGAGAAAAGAGACACATATTAAGTAAAAGAAGTCAAACTGTAGAAGCTGTATACTGGAGGGTTCCAAGCAAGAACATTCTGCAAAAAGATAAAACTATGGGGACCGTAAAATCATCAGTGTTTTCCAGCAGGACAAGACAGTGAGTGGGGACAGCACAGGGGACAGTGGAAGGATTCTGTAAGCTCGCTCTCTCTCTCTCTTGCTCTCTCTCTCTCTCTCTCTCTCTCTCTCTCTCTCTCTCTCGTAGTTGTCGATAGACCTTTATTTTTATTTATTTATATGCGGTGCTGAGAATCCACCCCTCAAACATGCCGGCAAGTGCACTAGCGCTGAGCCCCAGCCCCAGCCCCAGCCCCAGCCTCTATAAGCTCTCATAATGGTGGATCCATGTCATTATGCATTTATCATAACTCACAGAATACACAGCACAATAGTGAACCCCCAAAGTAACTTTTGGACCTCAGTTGAACATGTGGACACCTCAGCTCATTCATTGAAACCAGCGTCACAGGGGATGTTACTACGAAGAGGAAACTCCTGCGAGAATCGCCTATTCCCACTTCACAGCTGAGGGCCCTGTGACCTGGGAATGGAAAGCCACCAGTCCGTGGGCCCCTGCTCTGTGGGTGGCACGGACATGGCTTGTCCTCTGGCCTGGGGCCCAGAGCTCTTCAGAGGAGGCCCTGCAGGCAGAGTCCAGCCGGGAGCAGGGCTCACCCACCCTCGGGTTTGCTTGTTTCCAGAGGAGAAGAAATAAGGCTTCGGGTGAGTCTCCAGTGGGAAGAATCAAGGCTCTTGTTAGAAGGCAGGAAGGTGTGATTAGTGACAATTTTAGGTCCCTGCCACAAATTCCAAGGGAACCGATGGAGAGAGATGGCAGCTGCGGTCCTTACCCTGGGCCTCCCTCTGTCCCCGTGACCTTCAGGTCTGCTCACTCTGCCTGTCCACTGTCCACATGGAGCCCTTGACTTCGGGAATTAGGAAAGACGAATGTGGAATTTGTTTCACGGCTTCTGTCTGCATCCTAGGAGCCGTTCTGTGCTCTGGTGGCGGTCAGATGGAAATCCAGGCGACAGCGGGTCTTCCCTGTGCACGTGGAGCCTGGCTGTTTATCAAAGGGAGCGAGTTCCTAAATCCAGGGTGGCCTGTGAGGCTGGGTGTGCCTTTCATTTCTGGGCCCCGGCTGTGTGGGAGCAGCAGTTGGCAGGGGAAAAGCTTGTCACCTTGGCTGCTGTTGTACCTGCTGCTCATCTGAGAGCGGGGGACAGATCACATTTTTCTGGGGGCCAGGAAAGCAGGCAGAGGAACTGCGGTGAGTTCATTCCCAGTCTGGGGGTCAAATCCAAAGCCAGTTTCACCCCCCAGCTGTTGGTGGTATCCCTTGAGCTACAGAGAGCTCATTCCGGGAAGCCACATAGCTTGGATTCTGGCCTTTGGGAGAAGAAAGAGGCATGTTTTCCTTCCCTTTGCCTTTTAACTGTTAAGCATGTGTCCCCCTTTCCAGGAGCAAGATGGACCAGGGAGACCTTTTTTAAACCTCGGAACAAGAGGTGGAGTATTTACTACGTGGGGTTTCTGAAAGTAGCTCAACTTTACAACTGGTGTCCCATGAAATGAAGAAACAGGTACTGCCTTCCAGTAAAAGCTGACATTGGCTGCGGATGTGGCTCAGCGGTGTCCTGCGTGTGTGAGGTCCTGGGGTCCATCCCCTGCACAGGAATAAAAAATCACATTGGTGACATTGGTTGACATCTCTTCCTTCATTCCTTTCTCAGGGCACACACCCTCCTCATTCTCTGAACTCCCACAATGATTATTATGTGGAACTGAATTATATGCTGCCTGAACATCACAAAAAGACAATTGTAGAGTTTGGAAAATCCTGTTCATCATGAAATCTAGACCCTTATTTAGCAGAAGGAGCCCCAGAGATGGATCGTAAGGATCAGCGTCATTTCATAGGGAAGTAGAGAGAGCCCTTCTCGGGGTCTAGTCTAGGCTCTGCTGTCTTTGGAAGTGCAGTTTCCGGTCCAGCCAGTGGGGTTATGAGGTCCCTGAGAACAGGAGCCAGGCCCTAGGCCGTGGTCTCCTGGGTCCCCCAGAGACCACAGATAGAGCAGGTGCTAGGGAGTCCATGGGGTTGACGCACACTGTCTGCAGGTTAGGTCTCTTCTCTCCTTAGAATTCAAATGGGACACATTTTTCTAGATATTCTTACAAAATATTCCATAATCAACACACAACATCAACTATTAACCCCTGAAATGGGAGGGGAGCGATGCAGATTTGAGTTAATTTTTTTTCTTAAAGCTTTCTATAGACCATCATCTAAGGCCAGTAAAATATTTTTACTCTTAGAGGTTACTAGATTAAAAACCAAACTTACACTGGAACTGCAGATCTCTGCAAGAGAAGCAGCTGTACACGATACTCCCCATTTCAGAAATCCAGGAAGACACAGGAATTTGCATCCAGGGAGCCCAGAGAGTCTGGGTTCTCATGACCAGTATAATCATCTTCACCCACCCGCCTCCTGCCTCCCAGAGCACGCATTCCTCATCCTAAATCCCTGGCTCAGCAGCTCATCATTTTTCTGGTTACAGGGAATCACCATCCCCCAACCCAGCACCCTCCTTCCTTAGAATGTGATCCATATCCGAATATTTCCTAATGCATATGGAAAATGGAAATCAGTATTCAGGAAAGCCACTTATTGGATTCAATAGTTTAATGTGGATTAATACTGTGGGGGTTGTCATTCCCATTCTGAGAGGGTCTCAAGTGGGTTTCCAATGTCTGTTTTCCTAAGAAAGGCCATGCGGCTGGTACCTACAAATGATTAATGTCCCAGTATTTACCTGCCCATTTACACTACCACCTCCAGAGGAAGCTTTCATCTGAAACCTCAGAGCAGTGATTTGCTAACAATAGATCATGTTTTTTTTTTTAAGCTCAGGTTTCCAAGCATTTTCTTTTTCTTTATACTTTGCAAGTTTAATTTAAAAATCTCTCCTTCAAGTTTTACTGCCTGTATTGTCCCATTTTACATTGCTATAACAAAATACCTGAAGCTAGATAATCTATAAAGAAAACAGGTTTATTCAGCTGACAGTCTTAAAGGACAAATGTCTAAACAGCATGGCACCAGATCTCACAAGCCACCTCCACTCTAGGAATCATGGTGGATGGCATCGGAGTGGGAAGAAGAGCCATCATATGGTGAGATGGGAAGCCAGAGAGTAGAGAGAGCCAGGCACACTCTTTTATTACAACTTACTCTCTCAGGAAACAGACGTCCCATGAGAACTATCTTAATCTTTGCCCAGGGCAGTGCCCACAGTGACCCACCCACCTTCCACTAGGCCTCCCCTCTAAGTTTCTACCACCTTAGTATCACCGCACTGGGAGGCCAAACCTCCAATACAAGAACCCCCTGGGGGTGCACTACCTTCAAACCATGTCATTGCCTTAAACAGTATTCTGAGGCAATTTGGGGACATATTGGTGTGTTCTTCCCATTCCAGAAAAAGTCTCATCAGTATCATTATTTTTAAACATTAATGGTTTACTGAAAATCCAATCTACACGAAAAGTTTCTAGGGAGGGTGGGCAGCTAGAAATAACTGCAAGGGTTTGAGCTTGAGAAACACTAATTGGGATGATATAACCAATTAAACAGAAAGAGAGTTTGAAGATGCACTTTGATCAGAACTGCTGATTTCAATACAGAAAAATTATATTTCATATTAAAATGTTGATTTGTTTTCATAGCGGGCTAGATATATGTGGTTTGTAGGAAAATAATTTCACACTTTAGATGTTAAGAAATACTCAGCAACATTTTCAAACGTAGCATGCCTATGGAGATTTTTATTAGGCAGACACTTTTAGTTTCTGAATAAAATATGATCTGAGAACAGAAGTTTAAGAACAAAAAAAATATTTAAAAAAAATCTTTAAATCACGACATCTCCAAAAAACATGCAGTAGATGATTTTCATACAAGAACAAAATGATGCCTTTTCAACAGTCTCTGCAGGTCTTTTAATAAACAGGGAAAAAGGAATTTACACAAAGCCAAGCTTAGGAGCCTCACGGGTTATTTGACACCGACTCTAGTTAATTTGTGCAGAGGTGAGTCCCTCCTTTTTCTAGTTCCCTAAACCTCATGATCATCCGGTCTCAAACACAGTGGATGCCATCTCCAAGTCCCTGAGGTCCTACTGGGAGCGAGTATGAGCCGTTCCATGGCAGACCCACCTCTGAAGAAGTGCCTTCAGCTGAGGTGACTTTTCCTCATAGCAAGTCACTCTGTGTCAGAAAGAGTCCTTAACTGCAGCTGCTACTTGTCCTAACTGGAAATCATGCAAGATTTTAAAACTCTTGGCACCTTATTTTTTCCTGAAATAAACTTGTATTTGTTTTTTCATTTATTCAACCTTTTAAGCCAAAAGGCAAGACAAATATATGACTTGACTTTCCGATAGGGACATACTTACTGCTCATGGCCGGGATTGTTTTCATGGAACAAAAGTGATCTCGAAGAAAGCTGAAAAGACTTCTGTTATTGACTTATTTTGTTTTGTCATTAAGTGAAAAGTCTAGGCATTTGATTTAGAGGAATTTAAAAAAAAATCTCTTTCTAAACATTTTACAGACAATCCTCAACACTATCACCTACTCAAAACCACTCAGGTCGATTCTACCTAAATTTAAGTGTGAAGCCATTTCACTGTTCATCTGATTTTTTATCTACCCATATTTTAAGGGCTGGTGTTTGTTCCTTAGTTCAAATAACGTAAGATTTGTCCCATTGTAATGATGGAATTTTGACTAAAAATAAAAACTCCATCCTATAGAGCAGTGTTTTCAGACAATGTATTATTTATTCATCCCATGTTTCAAAGATTGATCCTCTTGTTGACAAATATTACTCTAACTCAAACATCTTGAGTTTCAAATTCTCCCACTCAGTCATGTAGGCAAACATAAATAAATGATCATTTTGCAACATAACAAAGGAAAAATAAAGGTTAAAAGGGACATTTTAAAATAATTTTTTTTTTTCCAAAACTGTTTGGACTCTGTGGTCAAGAAAACCCTGTCTCAAATATTTATTCTCTCAAATTCAGCAAGTCCATTTCCATAATATAGACATCAAGGATCAGAACCACAGACTCTGAGTCATAAGAAAAAACACGAGGAAAGTATGCAAAGCCAAAGTCACCATCTCTCCTCTCACCCCAAGCCGTAACCATCCTTGGTTTCAGGGACGGCCAAAGGTGGCCGCCATCTTGGCAGTTAACCTACAGAGCAGACGTTCTGTCTCCTCTGGTCCTGCTCTCTCTCATTTCTGTTGAACTGACAAATCAATTTTACCTGAGAACATGTCTGTCCGCTCCATAACCACCGTCAACCCCTTGGGTGCAATGCCAACCTTGTGTCCAGCTGGTGTCCCTCACCTTTTCTTGATCCCTCCTGGTCTGTGGTTTGAATGTACCCAGTTATCTTTGAGATCAGAACCTGATCATGTCATCCACGTGTCTACAACATGCTGAAGGGATGCCATTATTCCAGTGCTGTTGATGGCTCACTGCTACAGTTTGGAACTCAGGGGTCCCCAAGGCCCGTGTCTTGAAGGCTTGATTGCCAGTCTGTGGTGCTTCTGGAAGGTGGTGGAACTCCTGGAGCCTACTGGGAGGAAGCTGGATCCACTGGGGGGTGTCCTCAAAGGGAATGCCTGGCCCCCAGGCCTCTTCCTGTCTCTCTCTCGCCCCCTGGCTGCCACGAGGGGAACAGGCCTCTTCTGCTCCGCCCTCCCACCATGAAGTACAGCTCCACCACAGGCCCAAAGCCACAGGGCAAAGTGTCCTTGGACCATGGGGTGAAACCTCAGAAACTGTGAACCAAAATAAACCTTCCCTCCTTTTAAGTTGGTTGTCTCAGGTATACTACCAAAGTGTCCTAAGACTGAGTAGCAAACATACAGCCATCTCCTGCCACAGCAAGGAGACATGAGCCAGTCCTGCTGGCTGAGCCACATTAATTCCTCCTCATTCTTCAGAGCTCAGCTCACACGTCTGTCCTCGCAGAAGCGACCCTCGATGTCCTAGAGGCAGGCCTTTTGTTTCCAAGTAACCATGTGGCTTTCATCTATAAGCGATCAAACGTTTAATTTTGCCTCTACTTAACGCATTTGATGAAACCCTCTCCAGGAGACCAAGTGCTCCTGGAGGTCAAACCAGGTGTCAAACCACTCCCAAACATTTGCTGGAAAAATAAACAAACAATGTGAAACATCACAGAGCGTGGCCATCTTCCGGGTAATAGGGACTGGGTCATGAGCTGGTGCTCCCAGGGAGCTCGGTTCCAATGGCACAGCTACAAATAGAGACCTCAATGCACAGAGGTCACAGGGAGTGACAAAGATTGACCGAGAGGGACCATGGGTGGGGAGGCAGCTGTGTCTGGACTGGCGGTAGAAGGCCCTGTGAGGGTGCATTTGAAGAGAATCTGGAAAGCAGTAAGGGACCAGGTAGGTCCCTTGGGCCAGATCCCAAAGCATCTCCCAAGACAAGATTGAATTTGATTCTGAGTGAGATGAATATTTCTTTTTAAAAGACATGGTTTGCTGTTTTAAGAAGAGCACTCAGGCTGCTCCTTGGGGAATTTCTAGCAAAGCCTGAGCAGTAAGATTACTTTGGAAGCTACACTAACAGTCCTGGTGACAGAATCTGGATTCTGCATGTTTTGAAAGCTAGATCCTTCAAGGTGCGCTGATAGAGTAGACGGGGGAGGTAAAAGGGTCAACAGTGATGTGAGAGTGTTAGTCTTGGAGGAATGGAGTTGACCTTAATTAATAGTGGGAAGTCTGGGAGGGGTGTGAGCAGAGAGGGGCAGTGCTTCATAACGGCTCTGTGTGAATGAATGAACGAATAAGCAAATTGTTTAAGTAAAATATATCTGCCAGGCATTGTGGCCCACATGTGTAACCTCAGGAACTCAGGAGGCTGAAGCAGGAGGATCACAAATTTAAGGCCAGCCTCATCAACTTGGTGAGAACTGATCTCAAAATAAATAAATAAAAAAGACTGGGGCAAAGGGCCTCTGGATTCAATCCCTACAACCAAAAAAAAAAATCTGAGATTTCCTTATATTTTAAGGATCCCAAACATAGAAATAAATAACCTTGGCATCTTTTATTAGTTCAGTTACTTGAAGGGAGTTATGGGTGGGGGGCAGGGGTCTTGGAAGATCAACAATTATGAAAATTTTTTTAGGACTTTATCAAAACAATATTGTATGTTGTTCTGATAGCTTTATAATCATAGATATAAATTTGATAAAATACATATGTAAGTATATACGTATATACATATGTATATCAGCAACCATTCACATCTTGTGGTAAGAATATTTGAGAGAATTCATTTTGTTACACACTCCCTTTGAGAAAATCACCTCTTCAGACAACTACAAAAATCTGAGAACTGAAGGGTATGTTTTCTAAACTGTCTACCTGGCCAATCCATTAGCTAGGCAAGTTCTTTATTTGGCTTTGGAAAGGTAAATATTTACTAAGTGGTAGTTTCAATATTGGAACCTAGTTCCCTTCTCCACAAGTGCTGATATTTACACACTGAAGTTTGCAGAATGAGTCCCACTGAAATCCCGCTGTTGACTTGGTGGCGTTGTAAGATTGAACTCCAGGAATATATGACCGCATCCATCCCCCCCTCACCAGCTCTGCCAAAATCTGACAGAAGTACACTCTTGTTCCCACAGCCCTGGGTCAGTCGGCTACATCCACTCCTAGCAGAAAACTTTTTGCTGTAGACTTGATTCCCATTAAATAGTTATTCTGATGAATCTGCCTGTAGATAGAACTATAATAAAATGGGTTCTGTTTTTTAAAAATGCCTGGCATAAATGATACTGTAGGGAATATAGAGAAAAGATGCATGAATCCCTTTTAAGATGCTGATGGTGAGTTCTGATAATGCTTTGTTGGAACAGAGGAGTTCCCACAACCCACCCTCAGGCACGTGGGAGGGCTGGGGATGACAAGCAAGAGCAAACCATGGAGATAGGAGTGCATCGGTGAGAATCTAGCTGGGCATTTGTGTTTGTGTAAAGTAATGATAAAATACTGATATTAAGATTCTTAAAGTACTCACCAATGGCTGGAATTCATAACAGCTACATCACAGAATTTTTACTGATGGACAGGCATTTCCTTTAATGAGAACACAGCCAATAAGCAAGAAACCAAGAGAGTGTGTGACCAGATGAGTATTTTTCTAGACTAACACTGAAATTTTTCTGTTTTTTTTTTTTTGACTGTAGAAAAAAAGTACTTAAGATTAATATATCTCCAAATTGGCATTTTTTGTCAGGATATCATGACTGAGGAATTTTTTGTTGTTATAAATATCAAGAGGTATATGTTTTTGTACTCCTATGAATGTCACAGAAATGAGATACCACATCCTAGGGAATATTTTAAAACCAGACATGACAGTTTTTCCAGCACTAACTATTCATGGCTATAGATAAATTAGCATTACCTGTGTGCTTGGTTGCTAAGTGTTGTGTTCAGACAAATTAAATGTTAGGTAGGAATATCTGTTCACTGAAGTAATATTTTTTCTCATATTTCTCAGAGGTATATTTTGTTTAAAAAGAACTATTGTTTTTAATGTAAGTTTCAATTTTCTTCCAAAATAAAATAAGGTGTCAATGGGCTGGTGTTGTGGCTCAGTGGTAGAATGCTCCCTTAGCACATGCAAGGCCCTGGATTGGATCATCAGCACCACATAAAAATAAACAAAACAAAGGTATTGTGTCCAACTACAACCAAAAAAATAAATAAAAATGATAATCAGAGAAAGATAAAAGGTTTTGTTCATATTGACTGGTGAATACTAAAGGACAGGTGTCTGCTTGCCATCCGGTTTCCATGGTGTAGACACATTAGAGTATTGAATCAGTTCACGTACTGCAAAGGATCCATCAACATAATATGGCCCCAGCACGTCTAGAAGGCTTTATGCTATGCTATGGTTTGCATCTGGAATTTCTCCCAAAAGCTCACATGTGGAAGGCTTGGTTCCCACTGCAGAGGAGGGGCCTCGGGGAGGTGATGGGATTGTGAGGGCCTGACATCACGAATGGGCTGATAGCTTAAAGGGACTATTGGGAGATGGTGCAAACGGGGCCTCACTGGAGGAAGCAGGTCACTGGGAGAGTGTCCTTGAGGGGGATATTTTTCAACCACCTGCCTCCCAGCTTTCAGCCACCATGAGGTGAGCAATTCTGCTCCACCATGCACTTGGCGCCATGATGTTCTGCCTCACCAGAGTCCACAGAGATGGGGCCAAGGAGCTACTGCAGAAACTTCTAAGCTATGAGCCAAATACATCTTTCCTCTTCTTAAGCCTTCTCAGGTCTCAGGCGGCAAGGGAAAGCTGATTACCCGCTGTGAATAAAGACACCTCTCCATCATCCGCAAGGGCCCTCCGAGGTGAGAAGAAAGTGTGCTGTGGGCATGGCATGGTATTTGTGAAGAGATATGATATGACAAAAAACAACAAACGAAACTTCCTTTTCATGAAATTGCTTTCTCTATTAATCAGCTATGGGCATATTATCCATTTTAACTGGAGAAAGAAAATCCAAATTTGAGGGAGTGCACCACATATTGATTTAGTTTACTTAACATGTACCTAAGGTGTCTGAAATTGATGTAATCACTTCCAATGACCAATTAAACTTAACATAAAAGGGACAGATTCAAGAGCATGTAGGACAGAGTATATGGGTTTTTGAAGTCAGGGAAATCAAGATTCCTGTTGGTTCTTTCCAACAAATTGGGGAGCATTTAAATAAAGACATGCATTCTTAAAAGTATTCGCTTTTGCCATACGATAAAGCTGAAGTCCCTCAGAACAATGGAAAACACTGATATTTTGGACCACACACTGGATATGTCCCTGGGTACAGAGAATCAATAGCTGTAGTTTTGCTCACTGTAGTAGCTCTAACAGTATACTCAGAGTGACATAACCTTCGTTGAACCCTAAAGATCTTCTGTGTGCAGCTGAATTAGCCAAGTCACTTAACCCAGGTCTTTGAAACCAATGAGGACAGAACCCAAGAAAATCATGCTCTGAGAGAGTGAAAATGTTCAGAAAGGGACCATGACAGCCAAACTTATGTCCCCTGGCTTCCAGGCCTGCAGATGTGTGTCGGCTTTGGCCACCATGGTTGTAGGGAGTACAGCTCCAGTTTTGGTCTGGGGTATCTAAAGGGGACACCATTTTTTCATAACTTGTTCCCTAATCTGATGTGAGTTTTAGTAATTTTTGAACCAGTCAGTAAGCATATTAAGATGAAGCTGATCACCCTGAGATGAATGTCACCAAAGAAATAAATGCAAATTACGTTTGTCTACACATATTACAGTTGGATGACACACTTTTGTGTATTTACTGATTGTAGTCTAACCTGTCTTCCCTTAGCATAACTAAAGTCAGAATATTTAGTGGTGGACAGCTAATAAATTATTTCCAGCTATCTTCGTTGGAGGTCCCTTTCATAAAACATTTCCTTGGAAGATGTCCATTAATCCTAATGTTATCAGACTGAATCTGAATTTTCAACACATTCTTCGAGACGGTGTTTTCAAAATAATTAGTCCCTATAATGTAGATCCTGATTGACGTGCTAGCTGCTATTACATTTGTGAAATCTAGATGGGAGAGTCCCAGGAGCTGCAGGTCTGCTAGAGAGGCAGTCCCAGCCTTCTGTCCCTCTTACCCCTGTCTCTCTGCCAGGCTCCCCCGAGCAGATGAAAATCCCATTTTGTGGAACCAAATTCCAAATCAGAGGAGTCTACCCATTCTAGCTAAAAACAAAAGTTCACAATGTGCTCCTTCAGATTCCCTAATAGAAAATAGGAGTTTACCAAGATAGCCAATTCCTTCATATTTGTTGTAGGGTCACTATTAGCTCCTGGAACCAAAATTTCCCAGAGATTGTTCTTTAAAATCTAATCTTTTGAGATGTGTCAATAAAAGGGCCCAGCTGCATTTCCACCCTGCACAGATAACCGGGGTCACAAGCGACTTGTAGGTTCAAACAGGAACTCCTTTATTGCCCGAACCCAACAGGAACTCTCTAGAACTCCACCAAAACTCTGCGAGAACCAATGGGAACTCAACGGGAACTCCGCGAGAACTCAAAAGTAGCGGGCACCTGAGGCAGCAGGAGCCGCCCCACTGCCGGACAGCAGAGGTCCACATACACAACTGAATACACAGCTTGCCCCAATCCAGCATCATCCAGTTACAGCAATCAGTCACCATCCCAATAATTATACACAGCTTAACTTAATCACCATCATCCCAATGGCTCGCTGGCGTCACCTCCCAACCACTCCTTCTGGCAAAATGCCAGGCACCATCCTGACTTGGCTGTGGCTCTCAACACCACTCCACTTTCAGAGATTTCTAGTACATATTATCAGGTTATAGACTCAACAAAGACCCTTGTTTAGAATTAGCATTACCAGATGTATTTGCCTGAAGATCCTTTTTTTTTTTTTTTCAAATATAATCTGTAAGCACGCATGTGTCGACTCTAGTCTGGAGGAAAGTGCATCTGTAAGTAAGTGCCCAGATCAGTGACACAATGGTTTTGAAAGAGGGTTTGACAGATTTCTTATAAAGTTAATTGTAGTTTTACCATGTGATCCAGCAATTGCACTCCTGGGTATTTACCTAAATGAGTTGAAAACTCATTTAAACCACACAAAAAACCTGCATAGGAAAGTTTGTTGCAGCTTTATTCATAATTGTCCCCAAAAGAAAGTAACAAAGTTGCTTTTCAAAGGGTGAATGGATACTTTGCACACTGGAATATTAGCAATAAAAAGAAATGAATTAGCAGGCCATGAAGAGATACACCAGAACTTCATGAGAGAAGCCAATTTGAAAAGGCTACAAGTGTTTGATTCCAAACATACAACATTTGAAAAAGGCGGAACTATGGAGAAAGTAAAAATATCCGTCGCTGCCAAGTTGTGGGTCCAGAGAAGAGGGGTGAAGAGCAGGAGCTTGGGAACTTCAGGTCATTGAACTTCTGCATAATATTCTCGTGGTGGACGGGTGAGGTTATGCCTTAGTGCAAAACCCAGAGAACCAACCAACCCAGAGTGAACCTGAATGTAAACTCTGGACTTTAAAGATTTATCAGTACTTGCTAACAGAGGTGCCACACTAGTGCAAGATGTTAATTACAGGAGCAACTGTTTTGGACAGAGTAGAGGTACAGGGGAAGTCTGAATTAGCTGCTTTATTTTCTATAAACCTCATACTGCTTTAAAACTATCACTACTTACTTATTTATTTTTTAAAATAGCCTAACGTTTTCAGTGATCCGTGCTCTTACCACAAGCAACACTTCCTCCCAGCCAAAGGAGGTCTTTCCCTTTTTCACAAGCTATCCTCCAAAATAAATATATGTAAGAAAACCATCTGCAGACACACTGTCACAGTCCCTTTTGTGTCATTATGACAAAATAACTGAGATTGGGTACTTTATAAAGAAAAGAGGTTAATTTAGCTCATACTTGTGGAAGTTCAGAATTGGCTGCTGGTGAGGGCCTTGTGGAGAATTGAGTGACATGATGAGAAAGGCAGAGACAGAGAGAGAGAGAGAGAGAGAGAGAGAGAGAGAGAGAGAGAGAGAGAGAGAGAGAGAGAGAGATATCATACAACAAGAAAAAAAGCAAGAGACTGAGGGAATCACTCCCACAGGAATTTGCTACTTCTGTGAGATCTAATCCACTCCACAAGACCATCACTAATCTCTTCACAGGGTCCATCATGACCCATTGACCTTCCACTAAGCCCTCCCACTAGCACATGTTAAAGTGCAATCAGAGAGTTCAATTCCCCAGGTCTCTCTGTCTTGCATTCCAAGAGAAAGGATGGGTTTATATAGACCTCTTTTTCCAACTGCCTGTGAGTCACCATTTAAACACACTTTCTAGATAAGAATGTGCAGAATTTATTCTTTCATGTCAGGTGAAAAATTCAATAGCTTAAAATGTAAAATCCAGTAAGAAGAAAATAAGTTCAGAATTATTTCTTCAAAATGCTCTCTTCTGAGGTCTCTGTCCATTTTCTTTTCAGAATGCATTTCTCTCTGTTATTGGAACGGATTCTCTTGGGCTCTGCTATGATTTCTCTGACTTGGAGAAATGTTCCTCCATACATTTTAATGTCCCCCTCACCTCTCGGTGCCCTGGAGCAGCTGACGGGAGGCAGATGCAATATACATGTTAAAGCTCTTGTAGGCAGAGTTCTAATCTCACCCTGGACACATAGAAGGCTGAAGAAGTTCTGGGGAAGGTGAAAACACAAGTTCAGCCCAAGCTGTCCACGTCAACAGTGCAGATTTTATTATAGGAGAAGACTGGCCATTCCTGAGTGTGCAAGAAGTGGTTTGCTGCAGGATTCTTGGCTGGAATTTCCTGGGTGATCTCCCATCCAGGTTGGCCATGAGACTGAACTGGATTCTAATCCTAGCTCTCTCAGTTCCTGGCTGTGACCTAATCTGTGTGCTCCAAAAATAACTTTCCCCTTTTAAATTGAAATGATGGTGTTTTTACTCATAGAGCTATTGCAAGAACCTGTAGTAGTGAATGTGAAATCTCTAGCACAGCATTCAGAATTTTAAAAATATATATTTAGAAGTTATGTTGGTGCAGGCCTGTAATTCCAAAGATTTGGAAGGCTGAGGCAGGAGGATCCAAATTCAAGGCCAACCTCAGCAACTTAGTGAGGCTCTGAGCAACCTAGTGAGATCCTGTCTCAAAATAAAAAATAAAGGACTGGAGATATGGCTCAGTGGCAAAACACCCCTGAATTCAATCCCCAGTACAAGAAACAAACAAACAAAAAACTGAAAATAATTTTAAAAAGCTCTTCCTATTATTTTTATCTTCTATATTGCTTAGTAACATGCCTAGCAATGATCTATGAATGAAACAATTGATTTCTCTCTACAATGTAGCTTTTATTGGTTGAGTAAAATTGTATTTGAAGTTGAGTAAAATTGTATTTGGAGCTTATAGCAGAAAAAAAGGGGGAATAAGAAAGGAGAAAATGGTCAAAGCTATTGTTATTGGATAGGTGAAGCACTAATTAGAATGATATTGTCTTTTTTTAACTTCATTGAGGCTAATTTAAAGTAAACTTCTGGCAGTGGTAACATAAATTGGGCAAAATATGATAAAGGATTCATTGGATTGAAATGATTGCATAAAGTTCGTGGGAGGAGCTGATGTTGGAGCTGATGTCGATGATCTTGGTGTCTTACCCTGTTCCCTGCCCTCTCACAGTGTTCTGCTAATCCACTTCCAGTTCCAGGCTTACTTCTGCTGTGACGGTCACAGGAGAACCTCTTTGACCGTGACCGGTCTCTCTGGGCTGACTGGCTGACTGTCCATTGCCATGGTCCATCATGTCCCCGCAGGCACCGCCATGGGGGAGGAGCTCTGGTGTAAGTGAGAGCAGCCCTGCAGGCACATGAGCGCAGGGACCCCTTTTTCAGGTCCGATCATCTCCCTGTAAAGTCCATTCTTCTTGGCCAGTGAGGCCAGTTAGCCCAACGGAGCCTGCAGAAAGGCTGGGTGGTTCCTTTCCTTTTTATGCAAAAGTGTTGTTAGTCATGCTCCCAGGAGCTTTAGGTTCTGCAAGACAGACCTGGGACACTCAGAGTCTTTGCCTGGTGAGGAGAAGATTCCAGACATGGAGGATCTCGGTCCGGTTCTTTCCTGATTTCTTTCTACATAGCTGTTTTAGTCCACGCTTGAGCTTCCTCATTCTTGGCCTCAGGCACCAAGTCCAGGGCACTCACAAGTTCAATGACTAATTGTCCTTCAAGCTCATTCACATTTCAACAGACTTCCGCTCCAAGTCCAGCTGTGCTCAGGGCACTCTGCTAGGCACTTGGGTAGCTCAGTAAAGGACTGGGCATGGTCCCTGCCCACAGGAGCTATCAAATCAGCTGCCAACTCCAGGGCAGGTAGGAAGTGAGGAATAACAAGGAAATGACAAGGTAAACTATCAAAGTGAGATGGTTTTCAGTTTAGCGGAGGGAATCCTGCAATGCCAGATGATTGGCAGAGCTCTGACAGCTTCCTTGAGATGCAAGATGATTGGCAGCTAGCATCTGGGGAATTCACGGACCATGGGACAGGTAATGGTTGTGGCATTACTTTATGGCGACCAACTGCTTATTTAAAGACCATTTTAATAGTATGTGAATATGCTAAAAAGTCAAATACTCCCTCCCACAACTTCACTGAGGTATGATTGACACATAAAAATTGTGTACTTAAGGTGCAGAACATGATGCTTTAATATACATTGTGGAATGATTGCCATGATCAAGTCAATAAATAGATCCAACACCCCCAGTGACAATTTGGGTATGCATGTGGTGAGGACATTGAAGATTTACTCTCAGAAAAATTCAGGTATACAACACAAAATTATTAGCTATGGTTACCATGCTGTAGATGAGATCTTCAGAACTGAAGAGCTGAAACGTTTTACCTTTGGACAATACCTCTCCATTTCTCCTGTCTCAGTCCTTGGCAGTCTTTGCTCCTCTATTTTCTTTTCCTCTGAGTCAAACTTCTTTCCAGATCCCACACATGAGATTATGTAGCATCTGTGTGTATTTGGCTTTATTTCACTTGGGATAATGTCCTCCAGGTTTTATGCATGATGTTGTCACAAAAGACTGAATTTACTTCTTTTTTAAGGCTCAACAATATTTGTTGGGATATATACGTGCTACCTTTTCTTGATTCATTCATCTAATGGTGAACACTGAGGTATCTTACCCACTGTCAATAATATTGCAATTTGTATCTCTTTGATACAAGTATTACATTTTATTGGCTATGTATCCACTAGTGGGATTGATAGTTTTGTTTTTAATTTTTTTTTTTGAGAAATCTCCATACTCTTTCCCTTAACAACTATACTCATTTACATTCCAGCCAACAGTGTACCAGGGTCCCCTTTTCTCCAAACCTTCACCAACACTTGTTATCTGTCATTTTTTGATGACATCCACTATAACAGGTATATGGTGATATCTCATATGGATTCCATTTACATTTTCTTAATAATGATGGACATTCTTCTCACTATCTGAAGCCATACATATATCCCCTTTGGATAAATATTTCAGTAGATATCTTAATTATTTTTTAATCAGATTGTTTTCTTGCTATCAAGCCATTGAAACCCTTATCTATTCTGGATATTAACCCTTTATCAGTTGTATGGTTCGCCAACATTTTCTCCCACCCAATAGATTGTCTTTCACCCTGTTGATTGTTTCCTCTGTTGTGCAAAAGATTTTTACTTTGATATCATTCAATTTGTTTACTTTTTTGCCTTTGTTGCCTGTGCTTTGGGGGTAGCAATCTTTGACCAAACAGCTTTAAGTTTTTTCCTTTTTTTTTCTAATAGTTTTACAGTTTCAGATCTTATGTTTAAGTCTTTAATCCATTTGGAATTTATTTTTCCCCCCTATGGTGTGAAATAAGGGATCAATTTCACTGGGACATTGGGTGCCAGAGTGCTCAACACCATTTACTGAGGAGACACTCCTTTCTCCATTTTATGTTTTTGGCATATTTGTCAAAAAATCTTAACATCTGTGCCTGTAAATGCATGGGTTTATGTCAGGGCTTGTTGTTCTATTCCACTGATAATGGGTCTGCTTTTATGCTAGGACTGTGTTGCTTTGATTGCTTTTAATTGCATGCTTTTAATTTCTTTTCCTTATGGGAGTGGTAGAAGATTTTTAAATCAGAGGATGTGGCCCAACCAGTTTTGTTCTTGATCAAGCTTGCTTTGACCCTCTGGGGTCTTCTGTGTTTCCATATGAATTTTAGAGTGTTATTTCTATTTCCATGAAAAGTGCCACTGGAGTTTGGGTGAGTGCATTGAATCTATAGATAGCTTTGGGTAGTATGGACATTTTTTAAATATTTATTTTTCCTGTCCATGAACATTGTATATGTTCCCATTTATTTGCATCTCTTCAATTTCTTTCATCAGTGTTTTGTAGTTTTCGGTACATAGACAATTCACCTTCTCAGATTTGTTCCTAAGTATTTGAGTGATACTATGGAGAATGGGATTGATATATTGATTTGTTTTTGGATTGTTCATTGTTAGTGTAAAGAAACACTACTGATTTTTGTGTGTTGGTTCTATGTCCTTGAACTTTACTGAATTTCTTGCAGTCGTCTGTCATCAATTCTAGTAGTCTTTGTGGAATCTTTGAAGTTTTCTCTATAAAAGACTGTCATCAGCAACTCGAGATAAGTTTGTTTGACTCCTTTTGTTCCTGTTTGTATGCTTTTAATTTTTTTCCTTATATATTTGAGAGTGTTTGAACTTCCCATAATATGTTGAATAGAGGTTGTGAGAGTGGGCAGGCTTATTTTACATTGATTTTCCCAGAAGCTCCTTAAATAAAGTATGAGCCTTGCAGCTCTTAAAGCTGGATCCTCTATTATGACTAGTAGGAGCTCTTTAGATATGGTGGTAAGGTATGGAGAGGTGGAAGTGTACTAGAGTCCTGTGGTTAAGGCTTGGTCTTTTTGTGTCCTTGGCTGTGACTTTCACAAGTGTTTCTCACCACCTGTACCCATTAGGTTACAGAGTGATGGACTTAGATATTTCCCTACCCTGACTTGGTTAAGTTCCAGTGGAATGTCCTGTGGGCATGTGGGGCACAGAACACTCTAGCAGTATATCAAAATGATTTCTTAAACTCCCTGCTGCTGAGGTAAGCTTCTCTGATCTTAAGAACCTTGAGAGGGATTTAGAGGTAAAAGTCATGAATCGATAAGGCTCCAAAGAAACTGGACTTAGGTATTTGTAGCTTTTTAACTATTCTACATTGGGCCTATAGAAGTTCATCAATCACAGTTTGAGATTTTCTATATTTCTTAGATATAGCACCTTCTGCTCCCTGTAAGCTATGGTTCTCTGTATTCACCCATCTCTCTGGTTTTGATTTGCCTTGTGACATCAGTTCTGTGATGGATCTTAGTTGCTGATTTTCAGTTTGTTCAGCTTTATTATTAGGAGGGTGGGAGTGATAATTTCCAAGTTCTTCATATATAGGAGCAGAGACCAGAAGTCTGGGATTTTTAGTAAAAATACCTAGGTGTGAATCCTCTCTGTTCTATTTGCAGTACAGCTTCAGCAAGTTACTGAGCCATTAATCTGTGAATGTGAATGTCCACATCCATAACATAATGATGGCTAAGGCTGTGTCTAAGGGTGTTCTAAAGGAGAGGTCAAAGGTTGTTCATAAGTTGTCATTTTTTTAACTCCCTTCTTGGCTATTTAATGATTGCTTTTCATTTTGAGACTAAGTGTTTTTCCTTGCATAATATAAAACCAAACTGAACTATGACATTTTAAAATTTCTTCAAAATTGCACCCAAATGCTCATTGACATTCTCACTACTCTTGGGCTTTGCTTATGAACTTGCTCCATCTTTGTCTTTCACAATTTTATCACCCACCCACCATGAAGTCTTAGGGATGAAGAGGCAGGCAACATGGGTTAGAATCCCGAATTTCTAATATTTTATCTATGTGACCACAGGCAGTTTAATTGAACTCTTGTTTTAGTCACTTTTAATGTTGCTATGACCAAAACACCCAGCAAGAACAACTTAGAGGAGGAAAAGTTTATTTGGGCTCATGGTATCAAAAGTCTCAGTCCATAGATGGCCGAGTCCATTGGTCTGGGCCCAAGGTGAGGCAGAACATCATGGCAGAAGAGCCCAGTGGTGGAAAGCTGCTCCCCTCGGGATGGCTACAAAGCAGAGAAAGAGAGAGGGGAAGGGGCGTTAGGGAACACGTGCCCTTCCAGGGAACACTGCCGGTGACCCACCTTCTCCTGCAACACCCCACCTGCCTACAGTTACCACCCAGCTAGTTCGTTCAAACTAGGATGGACTGATTAAGTTTCAGCTCTCACAATGCCGTCATTTCGCCTCTGAATATTCCTGCACTAATACAGGAGCTTTTTTGGTCGGGGGCGGGGGGGGGGATCCCTCATATCCAAATCATGACAACCTTCCTACCTCAATTTCTTATTCTATAAAGTGAAAATTAACTCATGGATTAGAGTGACTTCACAGTGTTTATCAGGATGAAGTTAACCAAGAAAAAGAGAACAAAGACTAGGATTTCAATTTTCATAGCTTGCATAAAGACAAAAATTTTAAAAACAGTGAGGAAAGGAGAAGTATCCAATAATAATATGGAAATCTAATTGTAGGCATGATTTCCTAATGATCCATTTTCACTTGGACTATCTTGAGTGAAGGCTACATGTTTGAAAAACTTCATAATTTGATGTCTGAGTACAGTGTATTGGTAAGTGTTCAAATGGCTCCTTTCTTCGGAGTTCTTCCCCAGTTGCATGAAGTACAGAAGAGGTGTGTTTGGTTATCCTTTAGGCATTCCCAGGACATTTTGTTTTCAATTTTCTTCATCTAAGAGTGAGTCCCTTGGATAAGTAACATCCATTTGATTATTGGTTTTTATCAGTGGTGGCAAAACCAATGGAGGATGCTTGTTTTCTACAGTAATCATCTCAAGACTTTTCTTTGTTTTTCAACTCTAGTATGGGCTTTAATCTTAATGACTTAATGCCCTCAGAGTCATTGTTTTCAATTTCTAATTGAAGTGCCAGGGAAATTGGAAAGCTGCCTTGTTGATATATCATGTTTAAATCATAAATAATCTCAAAGGATGGTCTACTCATTTGTGGAAGATAAGCCTTAACACTTGAGCAAGGCTGTGGGCTTACTCTACACTTCAGTTTAACCATTTGAGGAGAACTGTCAAAGGTAAAAATGGTAGCTTCCATAACGTATATCCAAAAAGCATATCCTCTACTGTAAAATACATGTCTTGATTACTTCAATGGCACATCAAGACTCTGCAAGGGAATATAAATCCAGTAAGGAAAGTGCATGATTAAAGTAGCAATAGTTGGTAGATTCCCCATACAACAGTCATCTACATTGAGAAAGAAAAGTGGGGTCAGGGTTTGAGATTGTATAAGCTATTAAACCAATCTTCTACTGTTAGTTGTGATTGGCTACTAAATTAGTCTGCTACTATTTCATGGATGAGCAGAAGACACCATAGTCCTGGGCCAGAGACAAGAGACTTCATTACTCATGGCACTGGTACATTGGATGTCATGAGAGTTCCCTTGCCCCCGCCCCCCCGCCCCAAGTTCCACAAGGAACTACCCAAGGGGCATGAGTCAGTCCTGCACATGTAATGAATTAGCATATCAGCTGAGGAACACAGAAACTAGGGTACTGGATGCTTTTATATTAGGCAGTAAACAGGTCTGTTTGATATCCCAGAAAGAGACATCTCACCTCTTGAGGTTGCTGTTACAAACTCATCACGGAGAAATGGTGTGGAAAAAGAGTATTGTACAACTGAAACTGCGTGCCCGTTAAACACTAATTCCCAATTCCCCACTCCCGACAGCCTTGGGTAACCACCAGTCCACTATTTGTCCCTATGAATTTGACTACCGTAGGCAATCCATACAAGTAGAATTATGTATCCATTTGTGACTGGCTAAGCTCAATGTCTCCAAAGTTGACCCATATTGTAGCATGCACAGGATTTCATTACTAAGTCTGAATTATCTATTTTAAGTACATACTGAATTTTACTTACCTGTTTGTGTTAGTAAACTTTCTGTCACTGTGACAAAATACTTGAGAAAAACCAACATAACAGAAGGAGAGATTTGTTTGGGCTAATGGTTTCATAAACTCTTGGACCTGTCACTTTGGGCTGTGGCAAGGGAGTACATCATGGTGGAAGTGCATGATGATGGAGGCTGCTTCTTTATGGTTGCCAGGGAGCAATGAAAGAAAGAGAAGGGACTAATATTTCTTCCAAGGACACTGCTCCCAGTTACCCAAGTTTCTTCCTAAAAGTTTTGCCACATGCTAATAGCACCATAGGCTGGTGGCCAGGCCTTTGACACTTGGCCCCTGGAGGACATTTCAGATACAAATCCTAACAGTAATCTCTTGATGGGCACTTGAGTTGTTTCTGCTTTTTGATTATTTTGAATAACACTGAAATGAACATTGGTGTACAAATGTCACTTTGATTCCTCGGATTCAATTCATATAAGGTGGAATTGTTATAAAAGTAGGCTCTGCCATTTTGCATTCTCACCAGCAACAGGCAAAGGCCCTGATTTCTCATCATTTTCACCTACACTTGTCATTTTCTGTTTTTCTGGTAACAACTGTCCTCGTAGATATAAAGTGTTGAGCCTTGCACTTTGCAGAAAGGACTTTGAGAAGCTCAGGGCTGAGGTAGATTGCTTCCCTCAATGGATAGCTAAATTTAGATTGTAGCAGAGTTTAATGTTTTGTTTTATTTCATTTTGGGGAAGCAGCAAATTGTAGATTTCATAGGCAATTATATTGTTGGCCTAGAAGTCCTGAGTGTTTTTTTTTTTTTTTTTTTTTTTTTTTACTAACAAGGTTTTGTGCCTTGATGTCTGCTAAGACTTGGTCAGTTGTGCTATCACTCTAACTAAACAATAAATAAGCCTTAGACACAAGGTGGGGAGAAATGTTGGTGTAGGCAAATGGGTTTACGATGCATTCTTAGTTTTGAGTGAGAACCCATAAAGCAGAATAGTATCTCATTGTGCACAATGAGAAGGGTTTAGGTCAGTTGGAAATACCCAACGTTGGGGGGTTGCTGTAATGTCTGCTGAAGAAATAAATGTTTTAAAAATAAATAGTTGGGTCATAAGGGAGGGGCCACAAGAAAAACCTAAAGACACTTTAGGTGTAAACCAGATTTTAACTCTTATTACCATAAATTTAGAGTTTATTTTTCTTATAAAAAGAAAGAGAATAGAAAAACCCAAATTTTCAGGGAAAAAATTAAAAGAGCTTCCTTTCTAAGAAACCACAAGGGTTCAGACAAAACCTGCAGTTTGTACTGCAGTAGGAAACCCTATTTTCTTTTCTGTTGGTAGAACACTCGTTAGGAGTAAGCAGAGGCCAGATCAATAATTCCCCATGATGCAGGGACCTCCATTATTCATCAAAGAACCCAGATATATTATTAACCACCTCACATTTATTCTGTTGTGAGCAGAGTACCAATTGTCTTTCCAAATGAGTCCTCCTTGTTCCTGGTAAAGTACTTTGGATCATTTTCAAGAAGCCAAAGCTTTAAAAAATTTCAGAAGAATCTCCCCAAAGAGGAGATGGCCATTGAGGGAAGCTACCTCTAGTGGCAGTTTATGAGCTGAATGTCTGTGTCCCTCCAAAACTCATAAATGGGAGCCCCATCCCCAGTGTGATGGTATTTGGTGGTGTAGCCTTTGGGAAGTAATTGGGTTTAGATTAGGTCCTGGGGGTCACGATGGGACTAGTGTCCTTCTAGAAAGAGGAGGGAGATATCCTGTCCCATACTCACAGAGAGGCCTTGTGAAGACCCAGTGTGAAGGCAGCTGACCACAACCTGTCCAACAGGGGCTGGCACGTGGATCACAAGCTTCTCAGCCGCTAAGCTGTGAGAAACAGCCATCTGCTGGTTACCCATCCAGTCGGTGACGTTCTGTTGTAGTGGCCAGAAGAAGACACAGGTATTGCTAGTCACGTCTATTGCCTGCTGGAAGGAGGTGGCCCAGCTACCAATGCCTTGGTGATATTCTCCAAATGGCGGAGGAAACCTGAGCAGTTATGGAATATGTAACATACGTGGCAGAGCCATCCCTAAGAATCTTAGAATCTTTTTCTCTGCTTACAATTTCAAATCCCAAGAGTCTGTTTCCTGAGGGGGGAAAAATGGTTATTCGGATTTCTTTTTTTTTTTCTTTTATCTTTCTTTTTTTGACATTGGGAATTGCACCCAAGGTGCTTAACCTCTGATCCACATCCCAAGCCCTTTTTTATATTTTTAGAGACAGGGCCTCTCTAAGTTGCTGAGTTTGGCTTTGAACTTGTGATCCTCCTTCCTCAGCCTCCAGAGCCCCTGTGATTACATGCATGCACCACGGAGCCCAGCTCCTGAGTTTCCTTAGACGAGGGGCCACTTTTCATGATGGATGCATGATAACAATATTAGAGCTTGGTCCTTGGAGGCATAGCGCCAGGAGACGGACTGAAATAGATGACGACTTGCTAAAAGCAATACTGGATCTATTGTAGTTTTACATTGAAAAGGGATCAATCATGTTGATTTGTTGCGTGCACACACAATTGCATAACAAGTCCCACTGTTATGTCTAATTACAATGCTCCAGTAAAAAAAAATATAGGGGAAAAAGGTGCTGGGAGGTTAGGTTACAAAAAATGAAGACAAAGAGGGAGAAATAACAAAGAAGTACATATTAACAGGAAGTCAGCTGAAAGAGCAACTGCAGAGTTTACAGCAGTTAGAGATGTTGGAAACCAAAGGATTAGTGGAAGGATTTAAGGAAGGGGGTGAGGGTCTTCAGCTGAACACCCTGGATATGGTGGGCTTTTCACTTACCTTTCATGGCTCTGCTTTCTATTTTTCTTAAGTGCAATTCCACAGAGACACTCAGCCACCAGGCAAGACAGCTGTGTTCATGCTCCCCAACTAAATCTGGGTTACCCCTAAAGTCAGAGTCCATTCCGCATAAACTGTACCGTAAAGCCTAGGTTTTTATGGTCTGCTTCCTAGCATTAGGGCGAACCTCAGTAGCAAGCCCACTCTGCCAACTGCAGCAAGATGAGAATTTAATTATATTTATGCCAGAAAATGGTTTTCTAGCGTTTCACTGGCATTTTGGCTTTGTTTTGTTTTGCCTTTGATTTTCTTATGCTTGATAAATTGGGACTGGGATTGAATATTTACATTGAATAATTCACAATTGGGATTGGCCTTTGGGATTTGGAATTGTAAACCGAGGAAAAGATTCTTAGGGGTGTCTCTGTCAAGTATATTACATTTTTCTGATATTATATCAGCCTTTGGCTGGGTTTTATGTCAGAATGCCAGAATTTCCAGAATATTCCTAAAAAAATGAAAAATGAAAGGACTTGACAATTGAATGTTGAAAGGGAAAGAAAAATTTACAGAAATTTGTTCTTCTTTCAGTCAGTGATTGCCATTCAAAAAGTCTTAATCACAAAGTTTCTCAGTTTATGCATTTAAACACCTCCAATATTTTCACATAAAGTATTTGAAAAAAATGCTGAAAGTTTTAATGGAAAATGTTATATTACAAAGTTGGGGCTGTTGCATAAGCTTTATGTAAACTTTAAGTAAAGCCTCCCTCCTGGAGGCCTCTATCTGCACTCTACCATTCTTTAGGTCGTCTTGCTCAGCATCCAAAATAGGCATCACAATTTTTTCTATTAAAAAAAATTGAGGGTTTTTTTTTCTTGCACTGCTAGGGATGAACCCAGGGCCTAGTGCATGCTAGGCAAGAGCTCATCCACTGAGCTACACCCCCAGCCTAAAAAAATACCTTTAGAACAATCAAAGCCACAATGTGGATGTTGGATGCCTCCAAAGCCCTTGTGTTGAAGGCTCGATCCCTGGTATGGGGCTGTCACAAGGCACTGTGGACCTTTACCAGAGGGAACTTTGTGGAAGGTCCTTAGGTGTTTGGGGATGTCAGACCAAAGGGGCTTTTGAGACACTGTCCCTTCGTCTTTCTCTCTTGCTTCCTAACCATGCAGTTTGCTGTGTCTTGAGCTCCTTCCTGGCCATTGCAATCAGAAGCCCAAACAATGGCTCTGCCAGATCTTGTATTGGAAACTTTAAAAGTATGAGCCCAACTAAAACTTTTCTCTGTAATTGCCTCCAGGTATTTCACTATAGTGATGGAGAACTGGCTAATATATATGATTTATGATGTTCCTTCATATCTGCATAACTTTTATTGACCATGAACTTATTTAGCGTTAACTATTTCAAGTAATAAGGAAATAAGGACATTCTACAGAGAAATTTCATATATTTAGAATTATTTCTGTGGAATAATGCTGCATCCATTCCCTGGGGTCATTGTCATTACCCAGTAACCTAAAGACTATCTCTACGAGTGACGATAGTGCTCGCTGAACTTTAGAGTAAGACAGGGGCCGGACTGAGCAAGTTCAAACCCAAGTTCCATCATTTACCAAGTGAACGACCTTAGGTAAGTTATTTGAATGAACTCTGGTCATCTGCTCATTTATAAAAGGGACATAATATTAGTGATTCACCTCATAGTTTCTGTGAGGATTTTTGTGACTTTGTGGGTACAGATGATCGAGAACAGTCCCTGGGAGCCTATGGTTACCCTATAAGTATGTATTAAAATGATAATTTCCAATTATACTTGTCCCAAAAGGTAGATTCCTTCCTCTTGTTACCCACAATATTATTATTATTATTATTATTATTATTATTATTATTATTATTTAGGTATCTGCAAGTAGGTGGGAACATATTGATTCATTGAAACATGTATTGATTCATTTGCTGGTTGTTATTTAAATGTGGCATCCCACTGTCTAGATATTAGAGGTTTAGAGAATGCAAGATCCAGTCCCTGTAGCCAAGGAGACTGTCACAATGGGTGACATTTGACAGCAAAGACAGACCTTGTGGAAGACAGCAAGTCTGGAAACTAAATTGCTACAGGGGCTTCAGACATCTTCCACTCTTAGTTGAGATGATTAATGACTAATCTCAGCTCTTCCTTGAAATGATTATTCAAGAACAATGAAGAACTCAAAGTAGCAGTTACACTTCCAGTATTCTATTGTGCCTCATTTCTACAAATTCCACCTCAAAAACCAGGGCTTGGTGTTATTCCAGAATATTGCAAATGGCACAGAAAACCAGATTAATTAGATAAAAATGTTAAGACAAAAGAAGTTCATCAGTCTCAAGAGCCAGTTCAAAACATTTGCTATTTAGGTTCAAAATATTTTCTATAGGATATGGAACCCTATTTATTAACATAATGTTACAAAGTGATAAAAAGTGCCCTATATAAAACATGAAAGTACACATTTTGACAGAATTTCCTTTTCCTCAAATGTTCAAACTGTCAAGAAAGCAATAGACAACTTAAAGTGTGAGAAACAAAAACTCTTACATTTTAAAGATTGCAATAATTGAAAACAATAGTCATCATATGTAAGACTCTGCTTTCTACTAAAGAAGGGCGAGGACCTAAAGTGATTTTTTTAGTGAGCTGATTGTCTAAAGCCATAGTCTTTAATTATTTAATGTATTACAATTTTATTTCAAAGTAATTGATTTGCCTTATACAAATAATGATTTTAGTATTTTTGAATTGATTACTCAAATATTTGAAATTATGTTTGACCAATGCTAACACAATAATTTCAGGAATTACACAGAAAAGGTCATTTAATTATAACACAGAGAAACGCACCTCTGAGCAATATCTAAAATCTCATCTAATAAGACTTCAAGTTCATTTTTGTTATCTTACATAATTTATGACAATTAGAATATTTGAGATTACTTCTAGGACATAGCTATATAGTGATCACACTAATGATTATAAGTAATCACTCTCATTATTACCAAGCATCCATGCAGAACTTCTTACATAGTTTTAACTATACCCAGTTACTGGAGTAACATGATTTTACCAAGTCTCACAATCATGTGCTGAATTAATTTCCAAGAAAGCTTGAAAGACATCTGATTCAGTTATTACTTTCTGGTTTAGACTCTTTTTAATTATAATTTTTTTATTCCACCTTAAAAGAAGATAATATGATAGTTAATAAGAATCTCCTTCCTAATGTTTATCCCAAATTCCCCTTGGTCAAATGTGTGCATTCCTAATTTATTTTCTCTATGAAAACTGAGAACAATTACTTAGGATGGAGTCTTTTGCATGACTTTGACCAACAAAGTAGGAGATATTTTACTCTACTAGGTAAAACTTTTTTCTTAAATCAGATTCTTTATGGAGTTCCTCCTTAGGATGGATGAAGTCATTAAGTGGCCCCCTAATTCTAATAAGAAAACGATTTTCCTTAAACTCTCCTCATTTTCTCCCGTGTGATTTAAAATGCTATCCAGAGAGAGAAAGAGAGGGAAGACATTCAACATATATATCAAAGGTTAATCAATATCTTTCTAAGTTTTCTGATTGCAGACATTTGGGTCCCTACACAAGTGGTCCATGAACAACGTGGAGGGGACCGGGTTGGTGGGGGGCCAAGAACACATCCAGAGTGAGCCCGGCTCTGCTTCCTGGCAGTTCACTGGAGGAGATGATGATCTCCTGAAAACATTAGCAAACTGAGACACCATCATGACCAAAGAGAACAAAGATGGCAACGTGGTTTTACAAAGGAGACTCAGATTTGGAGGGCTAAGGAAAGGTGACCTAAGGTGGTCCCCTAAGCTTAATCTGGAGATAGAGGAGGCTTTCATTACCAGAAAATGGTGGATGGAGTAGAGTGGTGTGAGAATTTAAAAGTCCGTAGAAAGCAGGAGAAAGCAAGACTCCTAAGATGGTCCTAGACCTGGGGTATGGTGGGTTTAGGGTTCTGTGTCTCCTGGCTGTGAACAGCTGGTGGGGTTACTCCGAGTTGGGACATGTGCAGATGTTCCCAACACCTGAGAGTCTAGCAGTACCTGGGACGCCAGAACATATCAAAGCAGAAGTTCTCCTCCTTATTGGGATGCCATGTAAGAAAGCTAGAACTTTACTAAATGAAGAAAGGAAGTCTACCCACCATGTATTATAAATCCTAAAAACTAGACACCGGGAAGCAATTAGTTGCTGTCATATCTCTTCACATAACACGTGTGTTTGCACCATATTCCTAAAATAGGCGATATGTTTTGTTATTTTGAATCACTGGGTTTGGTGTTACAGTGACCTATTCGTGCTGCTTAGCTAATCCACCCATAAAATACAGCGTGTAGAATCCACTTTTCAAAGTCAGTCTGAATTTTTTTTTCTCCTGCACAACCAGCCTTGTTTGTCTTGATGTGATTTTTGTAGACATAATCAAAGAGTAGAAATGCCAAGCACATCCTGCCAAGCAGCAGATGCTGGTAAAGGCCATTTTAAAATATTTGCTATTCACAAAGTAGAGAGAAGGAGCTGTATTTAAAAAATGTTCGTGGCGGTGAGGGTACTTGCCTACAATTAAATATAGTAGCTGTCTATTTATCCAGCATGGAGATTTCAAAACCCATTTATTGTTATTGAATCACTTGTGAATTAACAAGTCAGTTGCCTGCCAAATTACTAGGTGAACTTGTTACATCAGCACAAAGACTTAAATTCAATCCAAAGTGATCTCCACTAAATTTCAATAAACATATGACATATGCTGCTTCAGTATTCTAAATTTTTATATTTCTAATTTCCTGGGTTTAATTTTTCTATAGACCAAAGATACTTTTGAAAAATTAACTATATAACTTCAGTTTTAAAGGATCAATAATCATTTGACTTTATCTTCAGCATTAACCCAGAACATATATTTTATTTGCCTTTGTTTTTGAAAAAAAAAATCTAATGGAAGTGCTGTATTGTTGTCATTCCAACAATCCTGGAGAACTTGGGACACATTTAAATGTATACTTCTGTGGGGCAGAAAAAGCTTAAATTTTTGCACTGATAGTTAGTTTTCTTCCAGTGTTCCTTATGCCAGGGTAGATAAAACTAGAGACTTGGGAAGGATAACAAGGAGAATTTTTTGTGAACATTTAAGCTTGATGTCATGGTTTGGATATTATTTGAGTGTGCTTCCAATGGGTTCGTATTGGAGGCTTGGTCCCTAGTGTTGTGATGTTAAGAGATGGTGGGACCTTTAAGAGATGGGGCCACGTGGGAGAGTGTTAGTTCTCCTGAGAAGATTATTATGAAAAGACCCGCTCACTCTCTGCCTTCCTGACCCATCATGGTGCCATCTACTATCATATGATGAAACCAGAGGGACCCTCACCAGAGCTGGCACCATGCTATGAAGGCTTTTACCCTTCAAAACCATGAGCTAAATAAAATTCTTTCCTTTATAAGTCACCCAGCCTTGGGTATTTTGTTATAGCAATGGAAAAATGGACTAATACACTTGGTCTACTTGAAAATACCACACAAAATCTTTGAAACACTTGCTGCAAAAAATGTTGTTATGAACACCTTCAGGGTTTGAGTTTTGAGTGATTGGATTTAATGAGAGTTGGAAGGTACACACAAAAATGGAGACATGGTGGATAATCTAATTGAGTGTGAAAAGCAATTTGAAAAAAAAACTGGAAATGGGATTATTTTAGCAATACAATTGTCTAAACAACTATAGCAAATTTACAAATGGTGAAAAAAAGGTTTAATAGGTGTTGCTGTTGTTTTGGGTCATTGTTTTTCATTAGGTAGTTGTTATGAGATCACTGAAGAAATGTAGATAGATGATAGATTGATAAATAGACAGGAAATTGGAAAAATAAACACTGGGGCCCCTGGGTTCAATCCCTAGGAGAAAAAAAAAGAAGAAGGAAAAAGAAAAAGGAAAAGGGGAGGAAGAAAAGATTACTTTAGGACAATATATGCCCTTATTTCTTTGGGGTGACCAATCTAAAAGCCTCCATCTGATTGTGACCCATGTATCTAATGTCCTGCATCGTTTTGGACTGAAATATGCTCCTACTGACAGGGAAGTATTTCTCTCTCTTATGCATTAGAGAAGCTTTGCAGAACTGAGCTGATGCTGTAACAGCCTGTGGGAGTGGAGAAAGTTCCACCAGATTCCATCAGCATCACACAGAAAGCTAACAGCTTAAGTCTCCAGGAATGGTCTAACAGGAAATGTTTTGAAATGGCATTCCCTTCTAATGAAATCCTCTGATCCTTCAGCACCTCCCAGAGGAAGGACCCTGGGCTCCCTGGGGGCACTTCAGCATCTCTCAGGTCTTCCCTCAGTCTGCAGGGTTGTCTAGTTTGGACTGCAGAGCTGGGGACATGACATGACACTCAACCTCTTTCTTCTCCACTGGCCCATTCCTCCTGTGTGTCACAAGATCTGGGAGAAACTCAGGTGCCTCTCTCTGCTAATCTTTTGAATATTTCTAATCTCATGGCCGGGGTGAGGGGGGGTCAGGTACTAGGGATTGAATTCTGGGGCACTTGACCACTGAGCCACATCCCCAGCCCTATTTTGTACTTTATTTAGAGACAGGGTCTCCCTGTGTTGTTTAGCGCCTTGATTTTGCTGAGGTTGGCTTTGAACTTGCGATCCTCCTGCCTCAGCCTCCCCAGCCGCTGGGATTACAGGCATGAGCCACTGTGCCCAGCTGATCTTTGTACTTTTATTCACCAAAAAATCTATCTGAATGCCTCCTGCAAATTGGAAGTGAGATGGAGTTGAAATCTGATTCCACATAGCCATGTTGATTAAAAATAGAGCAAAGTCTTTACTATGTGTGTTTCCAAGGGAAATCAAGTGTCTCTGACCGTTCCTGGGACTTCTCCTGAAGAGTGGCTGAAAAATGTCATTGACTGGTCAACTCTCTATTGGGAAAGACTCCAGAAAAAGGGATTGAAGTGATTGACAAGAAGTGGGATGTGGAATGTAGAGCATTGGTTTGCCGAAGGAGCTCACCACTTAATTTCATACTACAGAACATATGGAAATGTATAGAATAGCAAAGACGTCTTGATTTGGGATTTTTGTTTTTTTGTGTTTTTGTTTTTGATTGATTGGTTTGTGGTACTGAGCATTGAACCGAGGGGTGCTCTATCACTGAGTTATATCCCCAGTCCTCTTTGTTTTAAATTTTGAGACCAGTCTCACTAAATTGCTGAGGTTGGGCTACAGTTGTGATCATCCCAAGTAGCTGGGATTATAGGCATGTACCATCATACCTGGCAATATGTGGTTTTTAAATTCATTGCATAACATAGAATATATAGGAATTTTTCTATACCACAGAGAAAATACCACATTTTTTGAGATTTATACTTATATAATTATGAATGCTTATAAGTCTATATTAAAAAGATTAAATAAAAGTGATAATTTCTTCCTAAATTTCTTCTTTCCATTGTTTTCTATTATACAAACATATGATTTGAAGTGATATGATATATATCAAAATATGTACTCATTTTATACATAATCTTTATTGAGATACAATTTATGTACAAAATGCAAAAATTCCATATACAAAATTTAATGAGTTTTGGCAAACGTGTATACCAGGGTAACCAAAACCAATCAAGATATGGAACTGTTCTGTCATTCTACAAAATTCCCTGGTGTGTGTTTGCATTCGGCTCTCACCTTATCACACACCCCAACCTCTGATATGATTTCTATGACCATATCTTGATTTTGCTTATTCTAGAACTCCACAATGTTCTCTGTAGTATCTAACTTAATTATGCATTCAACATGAGGGTTTTTTAGATTCATCCAAATTTGATGAAGGTCAGAGTGGTTTTTCCATTGCATAACTGAGGAGTACTCTATTTTGTGAGTCTAACACAATACGTTTATTCATTTTTTTCTGAGGGTCATTCTAGTAGTTCACAGTTTGAGGATATTACTAAAAAAGTTCTGGGAACATTCTTGTGTGTGTCTTAAATATATCCATGATTGGAATTGTAAGCTCATAGGCTAGATGTTTGTTTAAGTGCATAGAACGATGTTAAAGTGTTTCCCAAAGAGATTGCAGCATTTTATAGTCAATAATATGTAAGAATTACAACAGATCCACATTTTCCGCAATACTTGGTATTGTCGATATTTCTCATCTTAGTCATATTTGGGTATAGAAAAGCAACTCTGACTTGCATTTCCTTAATGACTAATTATATGGACCATCTTTTGTGTGTCCTTTGTCTGTTGCTTTTGGTAACTGAACTTTATCCACTCGTTTTTATTCTCTCTGTTTTGCTCTTTAAGAAAACTGTAAGAGTTCTTTATATATTTTGGAAACAAGTGTATTGTGTTCAGCTACAATGTTGCAGATAGTTTCTTCTCATCTGTGGCTTGACTTTTGTTTCTGTTAACATTGTCTTTTTAAGAGGAGTTGTGGATTTTAAAATCAAACGTCAAAATTTTACATCTAATCTTGCTATTTGTCGTATGTTTGCCCCACGTATTATTACCTTTCCTCTTTTTTACTCAACTTTCAAGTATTTTTTATTATTCTATTTTGTTATGTTTATTGAATAATTAGATATTACTGTTTTATAAAGAAAACTTATTATTGTCCACATTTAACTGATATTATACAATGTTTCAGAACTGTACAAACAACATTTTCATTTATTTAGGCTTTTGTGCTATTGTTCTTATTCATTTTAATTTCACTTATGCTACAGACCTTACACAATACTGCTTTTATTTCTAAACAGTCAATGCTCAAATAATAAGGAAGAAGTCATATTTATTTACTTATATATACGTAAGTGTTCTTCCTCCCTTTGTGCAGATCCATATTTCTATCTGTTCTCATACTTCTTCCTCAAAGACTTTTAAACTGCTTTTGGAGGGCAGATATGCTGATAATAAATTATATTAGCTTTTGTGTGGCTGGAAAATTTTTCATTTCACCTTTTTCTGAAACAAGTTTTTTGCTGGATATACAAATCTAAGGAAGAATTTTTTCTTGTTGTTGTTTTATTTTTTCCTTTTTGGTTAAAAGTGGTTTTGCTTCCAAAAGAAATCTACTGTTGTCCTTGTTCTTGTTCTCTGTATAAAACTTGCCTTCTTCTATGGCTGCTTTTAGATTTTCTCTCTTTACCATGGCGGGGGTTAAGCAATTTCTTTGTGATGTTCCGTGGTCTTGTTTCCTTAATACCATTTGTATTTGAGGCTGTGGGGCTTCCTGGATCTCGGTTTGATTTTCATCAAATGCAAAAATGTTCAGCCAATATTCTTTTCTAATATTTTTTTCTCTCCATCCCTTCCCTTGTCTCCTTGGGAACTCCAATTAAACATGGGCTATTTGAAATTGTCCTCAGGTCACTGATTCTCTGTTTATTCCCTGTCTCCTGTTTTTATTTATTTATTTACTTTTCTATTTTATTTTGGCAATCTTCTATAGTTGTATCTTCAAGTTGACTCAACTTTTTTTTCCTGAAAAGTCTAATCTGCCATTAATCCCACCCATTAGGTTTTAAATCTCATGCACTGAAACTTTTATCTCTAGATGGTTCCTATTTATTTATTTATTTTTATCTTTCGGACTGGGGATTGAACCCAGGGGTGCTTAACCACTGAGCCATATCCCCAGCTCTATTTTGTATTGTATTTAAAGATGGGGTTTTACTGAGTTGCAGCACCTCCCCATTGCTGAGGCTGGTTTTGAACTTGTGATCCTCCTGCCTCAGCCTCCCAATCTCCTGGGATTACAGGCATGTGCCATCATGCTGGGCTTCCATATGTTTTATTTGAACCTTTTCAATGTCATCCATGTTATGTATTTGAATATAGGAATATAATTATAATAGTTATTTTAATACTGTTGACTAGTAGTTCAACATCTGAATAAGTTCTGGATCATTTCTTAAATTAACTTTTTCCTATTATAGGTCATATTTTTCTGCCTCGGTGCATGCCTGGTAATTATTCTGAGTATCAGTCATTGTGATTTTACTTTGTTGGGTGTTGGAAATTTTTATATTTCCGTATGTTCTCTTGAACTTTTCCCCAGGGATTTAGAAACCATTTGATAATTGTTCTTTTGTCCGGGTCTGTTCGGATGTGTTCAGTGGGACCATAGCAGTGTGTAGCCCCTGGTTGCACTATTAGCCCCTCCTGCCTACTCTCCCTAGGTCCCTGTTAACGAGGAGGATTTCCAGGACAGCTGGCAGTGACCTGCTTTACTCCCTGTCCTGTGTGAACTCTGCACTCGGTTCCTTTCTTCAGTGCTCTGTCAACCAAGTGACATCGCCTCCAAATGGGGCAACACTTAGCTGGGGATGGGGGTGGTGCAGAAAAGGTGCACTCTTTAGGTGCAGCACAAATGTACACAGAGTACTAAAGAGAGAGTATCTGGTATTAAAATAATATGGAGGGAGCTGGGTGCAGTGGCACACACCTGTAGTCCTAGGGACTTGGGAAGCTGAGGTGGAAGGATTGCAATTTAGCAAGATCCTGCATCAAAATAAAAATTAATGTAGCCCCATGTTAGAGCACTCACAGGTGTAATCTCCAATATTGCAACAAACAAACAAACAACAACAACAACAAGAAGCATTGAAGGCCCTTGTGTGATTTCAGAAATGGGAAAAATTACCTGCTTCCCCATCCTGGTTTGTTTAAAGAGTTAAAATGTGGTATTAGATATTATGCAGTGATATAGGTTCTATATCACTTTATCTATATAGGTTCTATATCTACATGGGTCTCAAATATTTAGGTGGTATTATAAGCCAACTAAATTATCAATTTTAATATTCCCCAAATTATAAGTAAGTTTGGTTTTGTGATTACAGACCTTTTTACTTATATGGCAAATGGCATCTTATGAATCTCACATTTTAAAATAAATAATGATACAATAAAATGAAAAACTACCTTTTTAGGTCATGGTCAATTTATGGGCGATAAAGTACATTATTGGAATAGTTTTAAAAAGACAAATACAAATAGTTCTCCAGTATATTTTCCCAACAATGTGACAATAGACAATATATAAATCCAGATGCCAGTCTTAGTGATAGCGGTGTTAACTTTCTTAAGCATTATCCACACTTCCAGTGGAGTACTACCACGAAAACCCCATCAGGGATGTTCTGAGAACACACCAGCAATGAGCCAAGCTTCAGCAACATCCACAAGAAGCATGTGCAAGAAAACAAAGGGTTGGCACACATGATAGTTAATATTCCTCCCAACTGAAAAATCTATAATTCCTGGAATGAGTTTTTTGAAGAACAAAAATCAGTTTCTTTTTTTAAGCTTATTTGTTAAAACAGTGCGTGACGGATATCTCCATAGCATATTGCACAACCACCTAATCATGTTCTGATTCAAAAATCTGTCAAAGGAAGCCAACCAACATGACCCTTACCACAAATATTTGGCACTTTTCATGATGATAACATTTGAGATCTACCCTTCCTGCAAAACAGGGCAGCTCTTGGACAATAAATAAGTAAGTAAACTTCTTCCTCCTAACTTTTGTACCCCTCAATTATCATTTCTCCATCCCATCCCACTCTCAACCTCTGGTGACCTCCATTCTGCCACGTTTCTGTGAGCCCCAATTCCAATTCCACTTGTCAGTGAGGCTATACGTCACTCACCTTCCCATCATGGGCTTATTTCACAATTTCATCCTGTTGTTGCATTTCATCACAACATCCCTCCATACCCCGTAAACATATAAAACTGTCATTTGTCAATATATAGCAACAATCATAATAGAAAGCAGAAGTGACATAATGCCTCCATTTTGCTCTGATAGAGAAGGCTAATGAGCCAAGGGATACGGAGCTTTTATAGAAGAGCTGAATAAAGGTCAGTCTAATCATTCTGGGTTCCTAGCATCGGAAATTCCTTAGTTTTTGGTTTCAGAATCGGGCTGCTTCTGGATCAACCATTATGCTCTCCCTTACTTAGGTCATGAACTATTACTAAAGCACACAGTTCCCCTAATAGGAAAATATTCAACTAAAGAGAAAATATTAGAAAATAATTGTGAAACTGGGAAAAAAGTGTCCATTTGATTATTTTCCAACTTCAAGAATATTTTAATGATCCATTTGTGTCAATTATAGTGTAGATTCCAGAATAACCCAAACAAAAGGGACATTTGTTTGCTTCTAGGATGAAAGTATTATTTTATTTTTTTAAAAAAAATCAAGATCAATTTTCCATTAAATGTTTGTTTTTTCAAAAGATGTGAACAGAGATCCAGAAGCACTGATCAGTCTAGGCAAATGGAATGTCAAGTAATGGAATCTGTTTCTGCACTCGGCTCAGCAATGCTGAGAAGGCAGGGAGATGGCTCTATCCTTAGTGGCATCAAGAGCGAGATGAGCCAGGAGTTTCATAAAAGTATGACAGCTCAATGGTATTGTCCCTTTGGCAAAGTGACTCTCACCCTTTGTGTTTGCTTCCTCATCTCTACAGCTGACCCAGCAGGGAAAACAAATCTTATGTATGTACCCACAATTTACCCCACGTCTCTGTTACCATGAAGGATCAAAGCAAACTGGAGAAATATTTTAATTCAAGCCATTTGACCCTTCACAGAAATAGAAACATGAGATAGACTCAGACATTTATCAGCAATAACCACAATCAAAAGAGGTTAAGTTCATGCTTAAAGTGATGGCACTTAGGAAATGATGAAGAATTGGAGTGATTTCCTACAGTGAATTTGGGCCACAGTGTCAAGATGAGACCATTTGCCAATGTCACCATTTTCCAGCAATTGGTCAATGTCATATTAACCACTCTAGTTTTAATATTAGAAGTTTGAAGTTCTTAAGAGTCAAAAAACTTCAGCCTTTTCAGATAAAGAGTATTAGTTATGCTATTTTCTTTTTGTGAGAACAAAATATGGGCAATCATTACACTGTTAGTTTTATATATAGAAGGGTGCTACCTACAACTAAACTCTATATAATTAGAGTGGTTTTCACTTTTAGTGACTCATTTCTCTGCAACAACATAAAAAAGTACTCCATCTGTATTTTAGTCAATTGATGGCTGCTCTTGGCAGAAGGTGAAATATATACATTCATACATATATACTTCTAGTAATCAGTAAAGACTTATCTTTTCTTTACTTTTTGTTTAAGAATTTAGAATGAAAATCTTACCAGATGATAAATATCAGATCATAAAAAGGTAAACAGGTCTTGCTAATCTCAATATACAAGGAATATAAACTAATGCTCAAACTATTACAAAATGCATTTATCTGCACATTTTATATAAACTAGGGGGGGAAAGTCACATTTTCATAATTTAAATTTCACACAACTTCCCTTACAATAATTTTATTTTACTCCAAAAGTGAATTTATTTTCAAACGAAAAGATAAAGTCCAAAAATCAGTACAGAAGATTGACAGTGGATGATATATCAATGCACTTTTTCAGTCTTGCAAGAAACACTGAGAACAGTGGTTTATGGTGTTTTACTCTCTGCAATTAGATAAAATACCAACTACCCAAATCTGTGATGTAAAATGTGTGTGTAAAAATTTTAGTGATTACATGATGTCTATGCCAACTTACAAATGCACTTTATCTTTGTTGAATCTTTCTTCACCCTGCATAGATCTCTGAGATACAGCAAAAACCAAAAAAAAAAAAAAAAAATTATCATTCATGCAAGTGTGTTTCCTACATGTTACTGTAGAAATAAAAGATCTTTTGTCATTCACTTAAACATCAGTAGAGACGAGGTACTCTGAGAAGAACTCCTATGCTGGGAGCAGACCTCAGACAGTACCTGTAGTAATCCCTTCAAAACTGAAACAAATGAGATGGGAATTCAGTTATGTAGTAGTCAGGCTAACTGGCATATTTCCAGCTTGCCCTGGTGTGGACAAACTCCATGATCTAATTAGTGCTTGGCAGGCAGCTGGCATCTGGGTTCTGGAGACTGTAGCATCACTGTTGTTATGTAAGTGGTTTATTTAAACCAGTGGTAGTTCCATGTGGTTACCAAATAACCACTATCTCAATACTCGTTCCTGGAACTGTTAGTTCCAATCTTCGGCTATCTTGGTGTGTGTATAAACTCGAATGAGACACATTTCATTACTTAGTAGCATATATTCAGTTTGGTGTGATCTTTTAAAAATCTGGCTTCGTGATCATAAACCTGTGATTAGAAGAGCAGATTTAATATGGAGCCTATAAATTCTGCCTTTCCTTGGAGCAAGTAGCCTCCATCTTATACTTCAAAAGCAACTGGACAAGAGGATACTATACAATGATATTTATGCTTAGAGCAATTGAATATTTGAAAAAGAAATTGCAGCTGATTTTCCTAATAAATTGAAAGATATTCAGTAAAAATTCAGGAAATCAGACATATCAGTAACAATGTTTAGAAAGAGAAATATAGAGCTGAGGGACCTGGTGTTTGATCCCCAGCACTGTCCCCACCCCTCCACCCCACCCCCCAAATAAAAAAGAAAAAGAAAAAAGAGAAATATAAATATAGAATGATAAAAAACTGACATAATTTCTCAATATGGGGGGGGGGAAATAAGTTTAAAATATGTTTCCTTCAGGTATTGATATAAATAAAGAATAAATCTTTTTCAGTATAAGAAGTAGTATTTATGTCATCATAAATTTAGTTAAAAGCATGATCACAATTTACAAAAACTATAATTACAGATTACAAAGAAAATAGGCAGACTCTAATTGACATTCTGTTTGCATCTTGTTACCTATCAATTTTCTGTTCCATTACAAAATTCGATATTAAAATGTTATCACCAACATTCCATATTGATTTCAACATTAAAATTTATCAAAATGATTAAAAACAGTCAATTAGAAAAAGCAATACACCAAAAATAACATTTCCAGGTCTCTTGCATTGCATTGACCATCGGATAAGGAAATCAAACACGCCATTAACTTTTTAGCAGGCCCTTGGTACTGGATTGCAGGACTACGGAAATGCTGGTGAAGTGATCAAAGAAGCATTTCCTGTCCAAAAAAAATATCAGCAGGGAACAGGAACGGGATCCCAGATAAGCTTCTGAGCAATAAAGAACATTAGAGTTTGACTTTGTCTCGTAGGACCAGAGCCTCGTGGCCATTTTCTCAGCTAAAATCCACAATTATTACACAAATTAAATTTCTGTGTTGGAAGAGAGCATTCCTTCTGGGGCAAACTACTCCACCATGATGAATGAGGATTCCTCCTTCACTGTCATATAAATTGCACTGGAGGGAGGTGTCCACCAAGGCAGAATGGGCCTCCCAGCACCCCAGGTCCTCAGCAGGTGGTTAGCACTGGCCCACCCACAGGGATGACCAGATCAGGATGGTCCACAGTCGCTGGGGTAGATCAGCCCACTGCCAACCAGAAGACATTGTCTCTCAGGACTGTGTCTTGACACGTGCACTTCGCTGAGTGGTCCTAGCACTCTTCAACTTTCGAAACTTTTGATTCATTTTCTTTGCGTAACTTTTTCTGTTGGTAAATGCATATGGCTATAGCAGAGATGCAGAGCAAAATAAATATCACAACTGCTATCACACCTGGGGTAGGGGAGAAGACAGAAGAACACCAAGTCAGAATATAAATGGTGATTTTTGCCTTAATTGGGGGCCTTGCTAACATCACTGCCTAATAAGTTAGGTTACAACAAACCAACCATGTACTATATCATAAGTTGGGACCATCAAGCCTCAGGAATTTTAAGGTCCAGTGGTTTTATAACATTTGGTATGTCTGAGTTTCCATGACTTTTGGATATAGCTGGGGTAGTCCTTTTCCCTAAAGGCCTGTGATTGAAATTCAGCTTTTGTGCTTAAAAACAGAAATAGGACTTGGGAAGCTGGGGCAGGAGGATCACAAGTTCAAAGCCAGTCTCAGCAAATTAGTGAGGCCCTAAGCAACTCAGAGAGACCCTGTCTCTAAATAAAAAATTTAAAAGGCTGGAGATGCTGCTTAGTGATTAGGTACCCCTGGGTTCAATCCTTGGTTCCGAAACAAACAACAAAAACAAATATACACAAGGCTCTGAGACGAAGTTTTAAATTATCTTAAAAGTATAGGGGCTGGGTTGTTGCTCAGTGATAGAGTGCTTTCCTTGCATGTGTGAGACCCTGGGTTCAAACCTCAGCACTAGATAAAATAAATGAATAAAATAAAGCTTAAAAAAAAAAAAGGTTACTACTACTAAAAGAAAAAGTATAGTATGTTTAGTACCATCCTAAAATAAATGTTATTTTTAACTAAGTAGATACATTTTCATGAAATTGTTTTATATCTTTGTAAATTTGTTTTGATGATAGAGATCAAACCCAGGGCCTACCACCCTACCACTGAGCTACCTCCCCAACTCCAAAACACTTTAATGACAACATAATTTTGAAATGCAGTAGTGTAACATATATGTGATCAATCCCTGTCGCCAAAAATATTGCAGGGATACTTATTAAGTTTATTTTTGTGGAATGTGGACTATTTGAAAGAACCAGGTGTAAATGTTCTAAAATATTGAGACCATTAGCTATGCCATGGTTCTCAACCCGAACTCATGCTGAATCAGAATACCTGAGGGGAAGACCTGGTGCCTCCTTCTAGTTTAAGGCTGTAATTCAGAGCCAGAGTGCTAAAGCACCCCCAAGAAAGCTAGCTGTGCAGCAATCATATTTGTGAAGAATGAAAGTCAAATCTATGCTACACCAAATAACTACGTATAAAGCCAAGCTTGGAGTGCCCACATTGTAAGTGTAAGACAAAGGGTATCAATTTGTATCTCCATCTGGTGACTGTTAGAATATGAAGACTGTGTCTGTGAAGAGTCTTTGTGATTATTAAATGAAATAAAGTGTATAAAACAATTAATTAAAGTCTAGGTATGGTATAGTTATGGTACTTTCAGTAAATGAAAATTATTATTAGTTTTAAAAATCATAATAACTTCATAAAATTATATTTCTAATTCAATGACTAATGGTTACTTGAATATTTCTTTTATTATACTAGCAAGTATTTCAGAGGATCAGGTTGAAATAACAGTAAAAAACAAACACTTGATTTAGTAATAAACAGACATAACAGAAAAATTCTCTGAATCTTATCTCTTATGCAAATTATGACAATAAAATATGTGAAAGAAATAAGGCTGAAGTATATATATGAGAAGAATAAAATAAATTATTGAAAAAAAAAAAAAGACCAGGGGAATCCTTCTGCGCATATTCCTTCTTCCCCTCCCCTCCTTCAAGAGCTCATTAGAGTTTCTCAGGACAGCCCAAGAGCACTGTATGATTGATTGTTGAACAGCAGAGAATCTTGCCAGTGATATTTACAGAAAATCTTGCCAGTGATGTTTGACCAAAAGCAATAAAATTCCAAAAGTAAGTTTTTGTTGTTATTGTTATTGTTGTTCTGTTTTTAATTTGCTGACTACCTCTAGCTCTTCAAGAAGGTCAGGGGCTAAGTCTGACATTTTGCAAACACTTGTAGGACTTGGGATCCTGTTCTGGAATGTTGAACATCTTTAAATTGCTTTTGTATTGCAATGAAAAATTGTCTCAAAAAAATCAGGATTTATTAAGGATTATATTTGATTTAAAATCTACTTTTTAGATATGCATTCTTGACTACCTTCTCACATAAAACTGTGTAAAACTGCTTTTTTCCTCATTGGGTCATGTATTTTTATTTTATACCTTACTGATTTCAAAGAGAAAAATAACCAAGAGAGTGACAAATGTTAATACACAAAAAAAGATATTTAGTCAGGTTTTCATAATGTCTGAATTGTTTTGTTTTCTATCATTTTAGAGGAAAAAAATTTGCTTTGTATGTACTATGAAGAGTCTATACAACAAGAAAACGATATTTCAATAATCAATTAATTAATTAGTGAGGAAATATGAAATCTTATTTTTTTCATACCAGCTCTGGATAAATTATATTTCAAAAAAATGAAACATTGTTTTCATTGCCAAAAAGATATGTTTAGATTGTATTCAATTTTCCCTTCAGTGAAAAATAACCTATCAGACTAACTGGAAAGGACAATTAAAAGTGAAATAAACCGTGGCTTTTGCTGTACCACACTGAGAATGTACAAGATGACACTGAATTGTACAGTAAAAAAAAAAAAAATGCACTTGAAGTAATGTTCAGCATATTTAAATTTTTAAAAGTTTCTTTAAAAAAATCAAATAATAAGTGAAACATCTAAATCATGCAAATTGCCTTTTTTTAAAAGTGTCATAACACGTGTGCTCTATTCATTATTTGGCTTTTGTCTTAGGTTTTTGTGGCTGTGAATATAATTACTTGGGGCAGTGTCTTGCTCTAATAGCTATATCAGATCTATGCCCTATCTATCTATCTATCTATCTATCTATCTATCTATCTATCTATCTATCTATCCATCCATCCATCCATCCATCCTTCTATCTATCTTTCTATCTATCTCTCCCTCCTTCCTATATATCCCTCACATCCTAGGGAATACAGCTATTTATGAAATAAGAATTTTTCATTATTTTGTAACTTTCTTTTATTTTCCCTCGGACTGTGGATGGAACCCGGAGGCCCCCTTACCCCTGAGCTACATCACCAGCCCTTTTATTTTGAGACAGGGTCTTGCTCAGTTGCCCAGGCTGGCCTCAAACCTGCCATCCTCCTGCCTCAGCCTCCCAAGTAGCTGGGATCCCGGGAGCGCCACCACGCCAGACTTTACCTGTTCTTTAAAAATCAAGTTTTCAGTGGAATCATCACAGAAGCATCCTCCCACTTCCCCAACCCCAGCTTAAATCAGTAAACATCAACTCAGAAAACCCACAAGCACCCTTTCCCCTCCTGGAGTGCTGATTCTTAGCTATATTTTTCTATTAAGTTAATACTGTCAAATGGGAACAAATAATTTTTAAAATTTAAAAAGTTTTTTTTTAAAAAGGCGACAGTAATGCCGCAGACGAGTTCCTTCAGCCCCTTTACCTCCGATGACCCCAGAGTCGCTTCTGTCCGCCTTCACCAAAGGCTCTCCCTCCTCGCCGGGTTCGGAACGACCTAGGGTAGGAAAGGGGAGGCTGCCAAGGGCGTCGCAGGCCCTCTCCACCGCGCACAGCCGCGGTTCCAAGGCCCGCGGGGAGGGGCAGGGGGCCACGCACCTGCGCCACCTGCGCGCCGCGGAGCCAGCTCCCGCGCTCCATCGCCGGGCCGCGCCCCCGCCGCGCAGCGGGCCCCGGCGGCCACGTGGCCGCGGACGGTGACCCGGGCCGGGCCTCCGGGGCGCAGCGCCTTCAGCGGGGCTGCGCGGCCGAAGCGCACCGCCGAGAGGCAGCCGGTGAAGCCGCGCGCCGCCGCCCGCCGCGTGTCGGGGTCCGCGCCCGGGGGCTCTGCGGGGACAAAGCGACACAGCGTTAGGACGCAGGGGCACTGGGCGCGGTTGCGGACCCCGCCTGCACAGCCGCCACCGGCTCCGACCTGCGCCCCCTGTGCCCCCCGCGCGAGAGCAGGCGGCTGATGGCCATTTCCAGGGCAGAGGGCCTCCGTGGACAGCTGCGAGGGACAGCGACTCTGTGGGGGCTTCAAGGCGACGATCTGAACTCGGTTTTTAAAAACTGATCATTAAAACACACTTGTCAGGGAGACCACAGCCGGCAGCCGCGGGAGGAATTATAGTAAACTGACTCCTGGAGACGACAGAGCTCTGGAAGTTCAGTTTTTACTCCTTCTGTTCAACTGTCATCTTTCATGATGTACATTGGATTCATGGCTTTCATGTCCTCTTAACAAATTGTACCTTTTATCCCCAGATAATGCCCTCCCCCACCTTTGAGCTCATTCAGTTGTTCTAACCTCAGGCGCATCTTGTCTGCTGGCAACGCTGCACCTCTGAAATTCATTAGCTGGGACTTCCTAGTGGTTTCCTTATTGTAAGAGCATTTAACTACATATTTTTTGACCTGAATATGACAGCATTGAGGCTATTCACATTTAGAGTAACAACTTCTATATCTGATTTGATTCATTTTATCTTACACTATTTATTTTGCATGATGGTTTTTTTTATTTTGTTGATTTAGTGGTGTATTATTATTATTATTATTTTTCAGAGATTGAAGCCAGGCTTAACCACTGAGCCACATCCCCAGTCCTTTTTCTTTATTTTTTATTTAGGGACAGGGTCTCATTAAGTTGCTTATGGCCTCCCTAAGTCACTGAGGCTGCCTCAGCCTCCAGAGCTGCTGGGGTTATATAGTTTCCTTCTTCTTTCTCCTTTTCTCTTTCCTGAGTTTGAGAGTTCCACTTTTTTAGCACCCACAATCAGAAACATTCTCTTGTACCATTACGTGAAAACAAGATACTCTTTTCCCCAACACATTCATCCATCTCTTGGCTCACTTGCGGTCAGTAAGAGGAGCCCTTGGGCATGGGCCCTTAATAGTGGTCAGGCCCCCTCCCCTCCCCTCCCCTCCCTGTGTTACCCACAGGCCAGAGAGTGAGCCTTGGACAGTGTTGTTTCCTCTTAGTTTTCCCTCTTTAACCCTCTTTAGTTTTACTCATGCTTATCTCCTGACTAGAACTACCATTTCCCTTACTTTTATGTATTTTCTTCTTCTATTTCAAGAACCTTTGTATAATTATATATATTTTTTTCTAAGAAAGAACTTTGACATCACTGAGATTCTACCCTTAATCAAACTTTAATCAGGCTTCTCTGAGCCATCTGCTCCACGAGCCCCATTTTTTTTTTTTTTTTTGTTTCTGAATTGTGGAATTTAGCCAGAACCCTCCACTCTCCTTGACGTCCTTGACAGTCCTCCAGGTGATTGATTAGCCCAGCGGGTCTTCATCAAGAATCCCAATAGGTCAATTTAGTAAGAATTCTCCTAACCTCTTGGTAATTTTCCACCCACCCCCACCCAACCTGGCTGGCTGTCAGTCTACACTTTTCCTTGCATTTTAAGCTGAGCCCAATCTCTTCACTGCAAAATCCCAGTCCAGAGTTCCTTTAGTCCTGAAGAAAGTCTGCCATTTTGTCATGTGTAAAAATATTTCTCTCTTTGACACAATATAATACAAAAAGGTTTTACAATAAATCATGGTATTTTGGACAAGAATCATATAGTTTTAGGGGATCTTTTTTTCTGATGAATGGTGAATATTCATTTAATTTGAAGGTGATGGAACAGAATAGAGCTCTTCTAATTCCTCAGTAAATTACTTAAGTCAATAATGATCACCAGATATACTTTTTTTTTTTTTAAATGTCTGAAAGGAAGTAATCACTTTGCCTACTCTGAGTCTACCAGGCAATCACTCATTCAACAACCCAGGAAGAAACCCAAGGGTGAAACACTCCTGGCTTTTAACAAAACACTGTTAGTAATTGTTTCTCAGTAGAACACATTTTAAGTAGAACTCAACACTTCGGCAGTGACCTGAATTCGATTTTCCTATTGCCTTGACAAGTTGACATTGTCTTCCATTTCTGCACCTGTTGGCTAATTAGCTCTAATCAAAAATGTCTGTGGGTCACTCTGTCCCCCTCTCTCTATGGTACTCTACCTGGATTCCTTCCAATTCTCTCTTATTTTCCATCAAAGCCTGTTCTTGAATAAATTCACTTTTGCATAAATACCTAATTATGGTTTCTGATAGTACTCTAAGAAGTATATGCATTTTAGCAGAAGGAAAGACTTGGTACAAAAGAAATGGGTCTTTAATTATGGAATTTGAAGCATTAGCACCTGAGGAGGTAGAAAAAAAAATTTGATGTAGGGCTGGCTTCCCAGGCCAGTGTCATGCCAATTAGACAGGTGTCTGCTTTCACAACAGGGTGTCATTTGTTTGAATGAAAAAAAAAAAATGACTACATAAGCAAGCAAATGGACAGTGTTTTACATTGTGCAATATGGTAGACACTAGCCACATGCAGTTCAAATCAATTAGAATTAAATAAAATAAAAAATTTAGTCCCTCAGTTACACTAGCCACATTTCACTTGTTAAAAAACTAGGTGTGTCTAGGAATGACTGTGTAAGTCAGCATAGTTCACCATCACAGAAAGCTCTATTTGCTAGCCTTGGTCTTGGAGGCTCATAATTTCAAAGACCTCAAAACATCCATGATCCTCACTGACTCCCAGTTAATGTTAAGTTAGAAAATCTCAAGAGATTTCTATGGATTTCTACTAAATTATTTCTAAGTTTTCCTCATTTTACAGATGATATGAAAAGGAGTTAACTTACACAATTAATCTTGGATCTTCCTTGATAAACAATGTAAAATCTCATCTTTTTAATTTTTTTAGAATTCTTGTGTTTTCACTCTATAAAATTGAGAAAAGTAAGTTGCCCTGGGCTCAAGTGTTTCTCTGTTTTTGCCTGATAAACCAAGAAATGTAAGACCTGACAGCACTTTATCCAGACCGCTTCTCAAATTTGTTTGGCACAAGCAATTTTGAGGGATAAGGATATCTTCCCTATGGGATAAGGAATAGGCTTGTTTAGTGCTTGCTACAAAATCTGTAGATTCCCTAAGCTATGTGTTCCTCAGTTACAGTGGAGACCCGGCCCATCTGCAGCATTGACCCGAATGTTTATCCCAGCTCCATAAGACTTAATACATCGGGGAAACCGTGCCAATGGCTAATGTGCATGAAACTTGCTATATAAATAATAGAGCCCTTTATTTCTAACCCAAGCGATCTTATATCATCTGCCAGCATCCACAAATCAATTGTAGGTTTCTTTAGTAGCTTGTGAATCAGGTAAAGAAAATCTCAGACCCAAAATACAATAACCCTTGTAAATGAGGCAAATATCATAGTATAAAAGTAATATAAAGCCATTGCTCCACTGAGCTTTAAATGTTATGTCTTATGTGACATCTCCTTGTAGAACTCAGAACATAATTTCCAGGAATAGTTAATTACCAAAAGCATTTGACATTCTCATATCTGTGTAATTGTGATAATATGTGAGTATTTACACTGCTTTGCTTAGGGGATGGGGATGTAGTTCAGCGATAGAATACTTGTCTAGCATACTCAAGGCCCTAGGTTCAATCCCCAGTACTTCAGAGAAAATAATTAATTAATTAATTAAATGAAAATAAAATGTAAAAACTTATAGGCTACTGCTTTATTTTCTGAGAGAAGATAAAAAGACATGCTCAGCTTCTATATTTCTTATTTTGTTTTAGTACATTTCTTTTTTAAGTTTGTGGTTAAAACACACACAGAAACAGCCAAATCAAAAGGATAATAATCCTAATTATTTGGATAAAGAATCTAACAAAAGTGACAGGTCACTTCTCCTGGATTATAGTATTTTAAGTGTTGACATTCTTTAAGACATTTCTCTGATAAAATTCAAAACTACATAGAAAATTTGACTTCAAGAGCTTACATTGAGGTGGGTGTATACTGAATTGATGTTGAGATAATTAATTTGAATGGTCTTCATTAAGCAAGAAGATTCAGAAATGGGAAGATAAGAGCCAGGTGTGGTGTGGTGGTGCAGGTCTATCATCCCAGCAGTTTGGGAGGCTAGGGCAGGAGGATCGAAAGTTCAAAGGCAGCTTCCACAACTTAGTGAGGTCTAAGAGCAACTCAGCAAGACCTGTCTCTAAAATAAAATATTAAAAATGGGGCTGGGGAGGTAGCTCAGTGGTTAAGCACCCCTGGGTTCAATCCCTGGCACACACACACACACACACACACACACACACACAAAAGAATTGGGAAGATAAAAACAGCATGTTAACTTTAATGAATTCTGGGCTATTTCTTCTGAAGTATGGTAAATAATAACAAGCATTATTTTATTATAATTGCTCACACACTAGCCTAAGTTTCTTATTAATATGTGAGTATAGGATAGGATAAGTGCAGTGACTCTCTTATTCATAAGCTGCCTCGACATCTAATTAAGTGTCCATAGTCCATTTTCACCAAATATTTTTCAGTGAGTGGATAAGGGAATGATTCACAGGGGCTAAGACAATTAATAATGATGACTTACCACTGAATACTTTGAACAACTTTCTTTGGAAAATTAGTGGCTTCTTTTTTCCTCAATATGACAGTCTATCTTATTGTAAGTTAAGAGAATAAATATACTTCACATGGCTCTCCAAGTTTGAATATAAAATTATATTGGCATAATTATTAAATGGCTGAACAGTAGCAAAAGACAACAAAAACCCATCCCAAAGACAGCTGTCCAAATCATGAAGTGCTGCTTTAGTCTTTGATTATTATTTCATATTTGCCAGGCATCGGCAGAATGAATATTCATCACTTTCTGAGGTCAGTGGTTTCAGACTCCATGCTTCATTGCTCAATTCAAACTTGCATTTTTAAACCCTAAGTTATATGACTTTGAATAACATTTGAATTAACATCTTAACCCCCTGCACATACTGATTTGGAGGGAAACAGGAATTTATGCAATTAATATTGTTTCCTAATTTGTGATTCTCTTTAGAGTCTATATCATTAAAATAGTTCATTTTCAGAGCTGATTGACATATTTCTTTCCAGAAAGATTCCTTTCCTCAGTAACTATGATGTTAATTTAAAGTTAAGCTGTGTCTTTCAAATACATCCTCCCTGGGGTATCATTCTCACTTCATCTTTCCCCCTGGGTAAAGGTGGTTATGAGCACGCTTCATAGCTCTGGTTCAGTGTCATCAAGGACAGAAACATAGGCCAAGCAGGACTTGGGACTGAGTTCAAGGTGCTACCATCTGCTGAAGGAAATCAACCCTTCTTTCGTCTGTCTTCAGCTCATGGGTAGTTTTATCATTGAGTGGAGGTCCCTGAGTTGAGGCTGACACTCCATGTCGGCTTTGGTGACAGTTCACTTTTCAATAAGTGTTAGAAAAACACCGTGACGCTTGCCTGATTGCCCAGGGGGAAAGTAAGTGTGGGGTGTTTTTCAGGGGAAGCCTTTGCTCATTTGACCGCCAGGCAGCACTTACTCATGGTTCTATGTGCACGCAGACAAAAGTGCCATTTGTGCCTTGATTGTCACTCACTGGGAAATTATTATTAAAATAAGACAAAGAGCTTCTTTCAGCATAAGGAGTGCTTCCAGAGTGTGTGACATGACACTTACGATCTGATGTTTTTTGGGAGAAAGATCTTTCTGCCACTTACCTAAAACCTTTCCCAACGTGAGGGATTTGATGGCGTTGAATTCTGTCCCCGAGGATAGGATGACTTGTCTCTGCGCACTCTGGTTAACCTATTAAACGCCCCGTGGGAAGCGAATGTCAAAAGGAGATACAGTTTTAATGATAAGGAAGCAGAGGAGGCCAGAAAAAAAAATGATAAAAATAAGTCACTTGTAAGTTCTCAACAACGCTTAAATAATTCACCTTAAAACAACATTTAGGAGGGGAAACCGATTTTATGAACAACCTCTAACTGCCACAAGCCGCCTGCCCTCCCACCCCACCCCACTCTCTTTGCTGCTTTACTTTTCTTTATGATGTATCTGCAGTTGGCAGAATCCACAAGAGGACGGAAATCAATTATTTTAAATGTAAAAACTTATTCTCTGGAGGAGACTTGACACAGCCAAAATAATTGTAGTTTTATGTGCAGACTTAAAATATATTTTCTTTTGAATGTCAGTGACAACTGCCTGACTCTCTTCTGACTCAGGTCTATTTTCTTATTTATTCCCATTTCAATGAATATCTCGCATGCTCTCATCTTGTGTTTAAATTGCTGACCTATCTGTTCTTTTGCTATCACCTACTGAAATATTAATTAACAAATTCCACCCGTCGTCACCATGATAAACTAGACATTTCCCTGCTGAATCAAGTAAAACAAGTAAGGACATCTTGACATTTTTAAAAGGACTTAAAAGTAATAATAACTTTGACAGGATCATTGCTTAACAAACAAAACAAACTAAATACTCCTCTAAACCCTGGCTATATTTGGTTTTCTGCCTTGATCTATGGAGAACACTTGCTCATTTGTTACTATTTATCATCATACTTTTGCATTAGATTTTCCATTCTCCGACAGACTCCTCATGGTGGTTACTGGGACCTTCAAGTTTGCTGCATTACCTCTACAGAGACCACGGCTTCCTCCCTGTCAATCTTCAGCTGGTGAAGGTGCCCATCCGCCATGTTTTTAAAATCAAAGTTAAAAGCGTCTGGATCTCGATGTCTGTCTAGCTTGTACCTGACCTGCAAACTTCCTAAAGAGGAAAATAAATGACATTTTAAATTACAATGGTATTTTACAAATATTTCAATGCAGATTCTAGAGCACTTATATTATTATTTATTTCATGCACCTTTGACTCTATTTAGCTTTGACTTGAATACACTCAACACTTGCCTCTTCTATACTAGAGGCGACTTAAGTGCCAACCTGAGTCCAACTATACTGTTTCTAAGTCAAGATCCGGTGCATTGATAATCATTGGTCTTCTAAATCTTTCCAAAATGAAGAAGTTTAAATTATACATATAGAAACTCAGAACTTAAATCTAAATTACAACTATATTTATCTTAGAAAATGATAAAACTGTAACACTGTATCAATATTCAGTTCCTATTATTATAACTTATTTAATAGCATCTATTTTGATGTGTTACTGATATGTGCATAATTAAGTTTTTATTTTGCAACCAGAGTTTCCTTATGAAGTCTTCTACCATAACAAAGAATAGGGAAGAGAAAAGGTTTTATTAGAAGATGAGGTTTGTGTAGTTTTCATGTTTTCTAACATTCTTAGCTCTCTTACACAGATATACCCTCAGGGCTCATAACTCTTAACAACTTACATGAAGATTCTGATACTATAGGATTGTCTAGAAATCAGATTTTTGTCCTAATTCACTAAATATAAAGTATGACTTCACTGTCCAACTGTGAAAGTCCTGTAATGCCCCAGCTGCCACTGGTGGAGAGATTGTCCCGTCACTGTTCTTAGGTGGATGTCATCTAACTTGCTTGTCAACCATGGATGAGATAAAGAACCACTGCATTTATCAATTGCTTAAGGAAATTGGCTTTTAAATAGCTCCATGATATCATCCATATTAATGCTCTTCTACTTACTTAGAATGAGCAGGAAATAAATACCTGGCAAATATCCAAATATCTTATTTCAAACAGACTTAGATCATCATGGAGTTTTAAAGCATCCTAGCAATCGTAAGTATAATTTCATATCAAATCTGTGAAATCGTCAGTCTTGGAATGGGAAAAAGCATCTTAATTTAACCTTTAAATACTACTTTTTATGATAAGCATTATGGAGAGTACTGAAAAACCAAAGTGCATCTTAGAAGGCATGCGACTTTCTTTATTTGTAGTTTAAGTGCTGAAAAGACCCATATCATTATAGTCCTATTTTTCTAATTCAGTGTTTTCTCTCTTTTTTCTTCACACAAAAGATATTCACCATTGTTGGCCAGGATAATGGAAAGGTATTCCTCATAGAAAGAGCTCACATAAAGCAGTAAGCTGGGTGTCCGCGTGGTTCGGAAGCTCAGTGTGACGGTCTCTTGGGACAGTGTGACATCCCTGTGTAATGTAGAAGCAAGGGAGCTGGTGTTGTCACCTAAGGGGTGATGATCTTGAAAATCATAGGTCACTGAGGAGCCAGTTTCAAAATATGCAGAAATCTCTAGAATGAAAAGCAATTTTTGTCATGTTAACAGAATGCAAATACAAGTCTTGTTGAAAGAATGTTTCAATGTTTTATTTTATTTTGTTTACTCATATAAAGTAACAATAGCACGATCTCTTGGCACATTTTCAATAGTTGGTCATATTGTAAATTATAGCATTTACAAGAACATCATTCCTTTTTCACTGATGAATAATATTTCATTGAACAGAGGTACCACACTTTGTAGATCAGTTCATCAGATGATAGACATTTGGGCTGTTTCCACTTGAGCTATTTTAAATAATGCTGCTATCAACATTCAAACTTTTGTGAGAACATACATTTTCATTTAATATATACCCAAGAGTGGAATATCTTAGTCTTATCATAACTCCATCTTTAATATTTTACACTCCTAACAGCAATTTATGAGAGTTTCAATACCCCCACATCCCCACCAAAAATGCATTATTGCCTTTCTTTAAAACTATAGCTGTTTTTGAACTATGGTTGGCAATAAAGAATATTTCAAAAGAATGAGTAGAACAGACTTTGAATGTTTCCACCAGAGGAAAAATGATAATATCTGAGGTGCTCGATATTCCAATGAACCTGGTAAATCATTACACATTACATATATATGTATGGAAGTGCCATGCTGTACCTCATACACATGTACAATTGTATGTGCCTGTGTGTGTGTGTGTGTGTGTGTGTATGTGTATAATAACAGCCATCCTAGATGTGAAGTCATATCTCATTGTGGCTTTGATTGGCATTTCTCTAACAGCTAATGTTATCAAGCATCGTCTCACAGGTTAATTGGCCATCTGTATATATTTGCTGAAGAAATATTCACAAATTCTGCCCATTGTTTGATTAGGTTATTTGTCCTTTGGATTAAGTTATTGGAGTTTTTATATAATTTGGATACCAGACCTTATAAGATAAACGATTTGCAAACATTTTCTTTTCTTCCATGATTTGGATTATCTTTTCACTTTCTGATTGAGCCATTTGAATCAGAGATGTTTTTAATTTTGAAGTCCAGTTGATCTGTCCTTTCTTTCTCCCACGTTTTAGGAATCCTACTGTTTCACCTTTCACATCAAGTTCTGCAACACACTCAAGGTACATTCTTTGTATTGTGAGACTGAGGTCCATTCTCACTCTTCTGCGGTGTACGTGGATACCCAGTTGTCCCAGAGACCCTTCTTTTCCCTACTGAACTTCCTTATCACTCTGAAATCCATTGACCACAGACATGAAAGTATAACTCTGGACTCTGATCTATATGGCTTGTCTCAGGCCAGCTACTCGCTGTTTTGCTTATAATACCTCTACAGTAAGATTTGACATCAGAAAGTCTGGATGCACTAAATCTGTGCTTTCTCAATTTTTTTTAATTTTTTTTTGGGGGGGCTATTTTGAATCCCTTTCATTTCCATATGAATTTTACCATGGACTTGTCAATTGCTGGAAAGGACCTAGCTGGGATTTTGATAGAAATTGTATCAAAAGGTAAAAGTTACTTGCACATGACTTAGTCTTTTTTTTTAACATAGAAAATCCTGAGAGATTTGCTAAAAATAAATCTGTAGATCAATTTAGGAAACATTAAGCCTTATTTATTTTAATTGTTATAATCCATGATTGAAGTATCTCTCTGATTATTTGTCTTTCTTTCAGATTTATGCTTTTACAGCGTACATCTTCCATTTCTTTTCTTACTGCTACATATCTTGCTTTTTGATACTATTATAAATGAAATTGTTTTTTATTGATTTTATTTTCAGATGGTTCATAGCCTGTGCACAGAAATGCAGTTGATTTTATATATTGATCTTTTATCCTGAAGCTTTTATCAACTTTTTTTTGGTAATAGTAGAATAGCTGTTAGTATTTGGTAACAGAAAACAGGATTTTCCATGTAAAAATGACTATATCGTGTGCAAATACAGGAAGTGTTTCTTGTTCCCTCCAAATCTGGATGTAGTTTATTTTACTATTGGCCCTAGCTGAAACCTCTAGAACAACATGGAAGAGAAGTTGTGAGAGTACTCATATTTCTTTCTTGTTCCTGACCTTATGGAAAAACATTCCATCTTTCACAATTGAAATGATTTTGGCTGTGAGGTTTTCACCAGGCCACTGGTTAGGCTCAGAGAACTCGTCTGTTACTAATTTCTTCATTTTTTAAAATCAGGAAAGTGTGTGGGATGTTGTCAAATTACTTTTCCGCAGAAATTAGATGATTATGTATTTTTGTTCCTTATTCCAAAATGTTATATTGTATTATATTTATTGATTTTCACCTATTAAAACAACTTTTTTGGATAATTGCTATTTTATCTTGGTGAATGATCAATTTTATGCAATTGGCCTTAGTTTGGCAGTGTTTTCTTGAGGATTTTTGCATCTACATATTTAAGTGAAATTAGTATGTAGTTTTCTTTTGAAATCTTTGGTTTTGGTATCAGGAAAATATTGACCTTACACAATGAGTTGGGAAACACTCTCTCTTTCTCTCTCTTTCTCTCTCTCTCTCTCTCTCTCTCTCTCTCTCTCTCTCTCTCTCTCTCTCTCTCTCTCCCTCTCCTCCTCCTCTCTCTCATTTAGCAGAATTTTGAATAACAAATAGTACTTTTTATTTAAAAATGTCATAGACATTACCAGTGAAAGCATACAGACCTGGGCTTTATCTTATGTGATTGTTTTAAAATAACTAGTTTTGTTCATCGTTATAAGCTATTCAGATTTTCTCTATTCTTGAGTAAATTCGGTAGTTTGTGTTTTTCTAATAATTTGTTTCATCTAAGTTAACTGATTTTTTCACATATGTAGTTGTTCATAATATTCCCTAACAATCTGGGTTACTTCTGTTACTCATTAGTAATGTCTCTCTTGCCCCTGTCCACTCTAGTGACATTATAACTTAAATTCTAGTAATTTAAATTCTCTCTCTTGTTTTCTCTGTCAGTTTTACTGGGTTTGTCAATTTTGTTAATCTTTTCAAAGAACTAACTTTTGGTTTTGTTCATTTTCTGTTGTTTTTATAGTACCTACTTTATGAAATTCACTATAATGTTTATTTTTCTTCTCATTAAATTAGATTTAGTTTGCTCTTCTTTGTCCAGTGTCTTAAGATGGAAGGTTAGGTTATTAATTTAAGACTTCTCTTCTTTTTAAAATACAGACAGTTAGAGCTATGAATTTCCCTCTAGACATGGCTTTAGCTGCATCAAATAGGTATTGTTTTCATTTATCTCTTTTTAATTTCCCTTATGTTTTTTCTTCTTTGTCAAACTAGAAGTGTAAGATTTATAATATTCCATGATTTGTTTTTGCTATTGATTTCTAATTTCATTCCATTGTGTTTAGAAGGATTTTTTTGTATGATTTCAATTAAAATTTAAGTTTATCAAGGCTTATTTTACAGGTAGCATGTTGTCTATACTGGACAATGTTCCATGAGTGCTTAAGAATAATATATTCTGCTATTATTGAGTGGAGGATCATTTGATGTGGGTTTTATTTTCCCCCAAGTTTTCTATTTTCCTGATCATCTTTGGCCCAATTAGTCTACCCATTATTTAAAGTAGAACTTTGAACCCTCCAACTGTTATTCTTCATTTGTCTATTTTTTTAATTCTGTCAGGTATTCTTTATGTATTGTGGGATGATATTATTAACTGAACAAATACTTACAATTTTTTTTTTATCTCTTTAAACATTATAAAAGTTCTTATCATTATGAAAGTTCTTTTATCTCTAGTAGACCTTTTGCTGTAAAGTGTATTTTTTTCTGATATTAGTACATCCCCTCTGGTTTTCTATTGTCCTTCCTTCCATAGGATATCTTTCTCCATGCTTTTATTTTTAACCTATCTTTCAATCAAACTTTAGACAGCATATCAATAGACCTTCTTTGTTATTGTTACCCATTCTGATAATAATCTCCCTTGTGATGTATTGTTTATACCATGAAAATTTAATATTGTTATTGATAGTTAAATTTATATATATATCATTTTACTTTTGATTTTTGTGTTTCATTTCTGTTTTATTTCCACTCTCATTCTGCTTTCTTTTACATTAGTAAATATTTTGTAGTATATCATTTTAATTCCTTTCTTATTTTATTATATTTTTGTGGCAAAATATACACATAATTTGCCATTTTAACCCATTTAAAATGTAATTTTTTATGGTATTACTTAAATCCACGAAATTGAACAATCACCACCAACCTCTACTTTCAAAAATTTTCCTACTCCTGGAGGGGAGGAAAAGGGGAGGGATGATACTGGACAAATTATATTGCTATATTGTGTGTATGTACAAATATGTAACAAGAAACCCCACCATTATGTACAATTATAATGCACCAATAAAACATATGGGAAAAAAATGTTCCTCATCCCAAGGAGAAACTCTGTACTTATGAAACAATAAGTCTGTATTCCTTTCCTTCTCCTACCCTTGTAACCTCTGATTTACTTCTTGTCTATGAATCTGCCTGTTATCAATATTTAGTAAAACTGGTATCATACATTTGCCAACTTTATGGTTTATTTCACTTAATACAATGTGATCCATGTTGGATCATGTAATAAAACTTCATTCATTTGTACATTGTTTATTGTAACTGTACAGAAATAGAGTCAAATTTTGCATGTTGATTTTATATTCTGCAACTTTGCTAAATTCACTTATTGTTTCTAACAGTTTTTTCTCCCTGGATTCTTTAGAGTTTTCTGTAATTAAAGCAACATAATCCAAGAATAGAGACAGTTCTTTTCTTTTGAATTTGGATGACCTTTTTCCTTTCTTGCTTAATTGCTCTGGCTAGAACACCCTGTACCATGAAAAGTATTAGGCATATCTGTCATGCTCCTTATCTCAAAAAAGAAACTTTAATCATGGAGTAGGATGGTGGCTGTAGGTTTTTCAACATGTGGCCTTTATTATATTGAGAAAGTTTTACTCTATTCCTAGCTTATTAAATATTTTATTATCATGAAAGATTTTTTTTCAATGTTTCTTTAACATCAATTGAGATGACCACATCTTTTTCCTCTTTCATTCTGTTAATCTTGCGTAACACATATTGAAATGCTGAACCACTCTTGAAATCCTACACTGTATATCCCAGTAGGTTTTGATGTATAATCCTTTTACTGTGCTTCACCATAATTTTTAATTTTCTTTTCTTCAGTGATTGCTCTAGGGCTTACAATGTATATCTTGTAAAAATCTGCTTTATATCTACACTAACTTAATTCAAGGGTGATATAGAAATGGTACTTCCGTATAGTTCTATTACTTCTACCTGTTTTGAGCTACTGTTATACTAAACCCAACATTCCATTGCTTTAATTAGAAACTCTGTGCTCATTTAATTAGGATTTTATAAATTTGGTGTCTTTTAAAGCAGCTGAGAAAAGAAAAAAGTATGTATTCACATTAACTCTTTGTGTTCCTGAAATCCATGTTACCATCTAGTCTCACTTCCTATTCCCTTACAGCTTTCCTCCCACCTGTCTCCTCTGTGCTGTTACTTTCAAATACACATCTCCAGAGCCAACAACGCACACACACACACACACACACACATTCATTCTCATTATAGTTTTATATAATTTCTTTTTTATATCAGTTAAAAAAAGTAAGGATAAGAAATATACCACTATACTCTTTTTTATAACTACCTATAAACTTATGCTGGTGTGTGTATGTGCACCCAAGTGCACAGGTATAGACTGTCTTATTGCCCAGGATTACTTTCTTTCAGCAGGAAGAACACCCTTTGCTATTTCAGACAGGCCTGCTGGCAGTGAGTTCTCCCCTCCACCACCTTCTCTTTGCAATTTTCTCTTAAATCTGTGAATACCATCATTTTGCTGTCATTTTTTTGAAACTTAGATTTGCTGGGTATAACTTTCTTGGATGACAATTGTTTTATTTGACATTTTTGAGTGTGTTATTTCCCTGATTTGTGGCTTCCAATGTTTCTGATGAAACATCAGCTGTTCATCTTGGTGTTTGCTTTTACACCAAGGAAAAAGGAGCCATCTTTCTCTTATCGCTTTCTAACAAATTTCTTTTTTGACTTCAGCTTTCAACATTTTTTGCCAAGGTGTGCCTGGGTATGGATTTTCTTATGTTTATCCTACCTGGATTTCATGTGTGTGTGTGTGTGTGTGTGTGTGTGTGTGTGTTAATGGTTTTCAAAAATTAGGGGATATTTTCAACTATTATTTGAAAAATAATTTTTTTTCTGATACTTTCCTTCTGACATTCAATTACATTATATGTTGGTATGCTTAATGATGTCTGACACTTCTCTGATGATCTGTTCGGTTTTTATTTATTCTGTTGTTTAAGATACATAATTTCTATTGACCCATCTTGAAGTTTGCTGACTCTTCTGCTGATTCCAATCTATTGTTGAGTGTCTCTATGAATTTTTCATTTCCATTATTGTACATTATAATGCCAGAATTTCTATTTATTTCTTTTTATAAATATTTGTTTCATCTACTGTAATTCTATATTTGATGAGAACTGTCATATTTTCTCTCACTCAAGCATGGTGTCTTTGTCTACTTGGGCTGCTGTAACAAAACACTATAATCAAGGTGGCTCAAACCATTATTCTTTTCTCACTCTTCTGGAGGTTTGGGAGGTTATCATCAACGTGCCAGAGATGTGGTGTGTGCTGCGAGCCCTCTCTGTGGTTGGCAGATGACTGCCTCTTGATCTCTTCCTATTATAAGGATGCATATATTAGCAGAGGGATCTCCATCCTCACAACCTCATGACCTAAAGCTAGGCCCCGTCTCCACATAGCATAATGTTGGTGATGAGGGCTTCAGCATATGAATTAAACATTCCTATGTTCATTCACTCCATAACATATAGTTACTTTTATTTCATTGCACATATTTCTAATAGCCGCTTTGGAATTCCTGCTTGCTAAGCCTGACTTTGGGAATCTCTCAAAGGCAGCTGTGTTTTTCTGCCTTTTGCCTCCTATATATGGAGAACACTCTTATTTCATGTCTCATGACTTCTTATTTTGGTTGAAAATTTGATATTGCAGATAATATTGTAACAATTCTAGACATGGATCCTCCCCAGAGCTTGCTGTTTGGTTCTTTTCTTAGTTTAGTGATGTGCCTGGACCATTTTAATGAATTCTGCGTCCCCGAGAGGCACAAACTGTTCCACCACTGATCCAGTTAATCCAGACCCTCTGCCGGATGAGTCCATGGAATAGCACTCCTGCACTAACTAGGAAGAGGACCACTTTAGGATCAGCTCTCCTTCAAGATCAGAACTGAGATATTTCCTTTTGTGCCAGAGATATTCTTCAAACTTACTGTTCACCAGAAAATAAAATCTTTTTTTTGTTTTTCTGGTGATATGGAGGTGAACCCAGGTCCTCACACATGGTAGGCAAGGATTCTACCACTGAGCTGCACCCTGAGTCTTTCAGAAAATAAAATCTTAAGAAGGGTGATATCTACGTTGTTCCAAGAGAAAAAAGATGGAAATATTTTTAGCTTCTCTTAAAACTTTTTACAAAAAGTTGACATTTTAATTTTACATCAGATTTATTCCAAAAATATGTTTAGTGTTCACACACACACACACACACACACACACACTCACATCCATCCATTTATAAATAAAAGAAAGATGTTGAGAGGTGATCATTGTCTTGGAGTACTACGCACTCTTTGTATTTCCTTAAAATACAAAGAATTCCCTGAAAATCTGGATTATTCTTACTTAGGCTAAGAAAGTAATTATAACTTACCCTCTAGTCACTGGAGGGCGGGCCATTTCTTATTCACCTATAACAGAGTGTCTATATGCAATATAATTTAGGTTATGAAATGACATTCAAATTTAACTTTGCCAATGAGTGCTGCAAGTTATTTGGAAGCCCACACTGTGACCATGAAGAAGTGGTCACCCCTGACTAAAGCTGACCATCAAATGTGAGAAGTGTTCAGTATCCCTATTAGAACGATATGATTTCTTACCACAGATAGACACTAATTATAACTTCTCCAAGAGGAAAACCAGAAAACTTATGAAGGTGCCTTTTGGAAAATTTCTGTGACTTCTATGTAACTGATTCTTTTGAAAGGCAAACAATTTTTGTAGCAATTAAAGCCTATTATATAGCTAAACATAATGTGTGTGTGACAGCCAAGAAACACCTGAAGATACAAATTTAGCTTTGATGAATCAACATTCTAAGAGTTTCCATAGAAGTATTACAAATGTAAGTATATTTAAGAAGTCAATTCAGCATACTTAATACTTAATACCTTCTGCCTTCAAAAGATGAGTTGTACCTAAGCAGAAGCTGCCTGATACACCACCAAGTTCCTCTAAGAACATAACATCTTACAGGAACGCATCTGTTTGGTGCTATTAATGACAAGTCAGTATTTAATGTTTAAATATGCATTTCCCCTCCTAGTTAATATATTTGTTTTCTATTTAAAGGTAATTTAAAACTTATCCTTACATCACATCAAATCATTGCAATGAACAACAATGATGCTTGGATGATCTTAAAATCAGAACAACCCAAAGGCAGAGTTTGGAAAATCATTTGGAGCCTTGATCAGAAGACAGGAGTAACACAGAGATTTTCCAAAGAAGGAATCCAGTGAGGATGGATATTCAATTGCACAATCTTAGGTTTTCAAAATTGGTACTCTCCTAAATTCAGTAGAGAGATGGGGGTCTGAAATGACTCTATTTCTAATAATGGCAAATCTTACCCTTGCTTCACGGTGTCAGATGCCAGAGGTGTCCCTCAGAGGCTGTAGGCTCCCCCCACTTTCTCTAAAGTCCCATCCCTGGCCTCACTCACCGTGGGAGCAGAAGGGGCCCTCGTAGGCGGAGGCCGAGCAGTCGCAAGCCACCCCTTTGAGCCGTTCTCGACATCTCCCCTCATTGCGACACAAGTGTCCGTAGCTGCCGCAGTGTCCCGCACACCCTGGCTCCACTCCTGGTGTCACTGTGGCTCTTTCCTCCAGGTCCAGGGCCATCCCATTCAGCTGCAGGGACCGAATGCACCCCAGGAAGCCCCTCTGCCTGCTGGCCGTCCCACCTACAAGGGAAACACTGCAAATAGAAATGTGCTCCTTGGTATTTTATCCAGGATATTTTGTCCACGTTAAAGTCAGGCTTTAGGGAGAGTGGCAAAAATTGCAAATTGTTGAACATACCGTGAGTATATAAAATTTTAAAAATATAAACTTGTATCAGATATCACGAAACCACAAAAGACATCGGATAAAACCTCCTTCAACAACGTTTAGATGTAGTAAGATTGGCAAATACTCGTTCTAAGACCATTTCTTTAATTTCACCAAATATAGATCACATCAATCCTATTTTGCTTATGTTTATCAACAGTGATGTAGATTAGAACGGTTCTGGATGGACTTCCAAAACATTTACAAGAATAAAAATAGATGTAGTTAAATTTCATATGTGGATGATTGCTCGAAATCAAGAATGAAAAGATACTGAGAAGCAAAGAAAGAGAAGCCCAAAGGGTGACACCATACCAACAGGCACCAACAGCTGACCCCTACTCCATCCACTCCTTTCTGAGGACACAGTGGTAAGTCTTTACTGAATAATATGCACATGCACATCTGATCACATCAACCTTCAACACTAAAGAATCTGTTCAGAGAAGTTGGCAACATTTATGTCAGGATAGACGTGGATTCGAAGGTAATAATAACAACCATTATATTATTATGAAAGAATTCCAGGAATTACCTGTGAAATGTGGATTCTTAAGCCTCCACCTAGATATTCTGATTCAGTGGACCTGCAGTGGGGATCCCAATTCTGAATCTTCTTCTTCTTTTTTTTTTTTTTTTGCAAGGAGGGGGGAGGGAGGAGGTACTGAGGGTTAAACTTAGGGGTACTTTACCACTAAACTACATCCCTAGAACTTTTATTTTATTTTATTTTTTATTTTGAAACAAGCTAGGTCTCACTAAGTTACTCAGGGTCTTGCTAAGTTGCTGGCCTTGAACTTGTGATCCTCCTGCCTTGGCCTCCAGAGTCACTGGGATTATAGGTGTGCACCACCACACCTGACCCAAATCTGAATTTTTAACCAGCTTCATGGGTGACTCTGATGATTTCTCCACCACTGTTTTATAAACCTTGCCTTAATATGAATGTTTATTCTAGGCAAATATTTATGTTGATTTTGTTCCTAGGATTTCCCTTAAATAATACTAAAAATTGTAAGTAAGAAAATAAAGTTTCTTAATTTAACTCCTGCTAAGTTTGTACCTGGAAAATACCCCAAGGGCCCATGTGGCAAAGGCTTGGTCCTCAGCTTGCCACCTGGAGCTCCTTGGGAGGTTTTAAGTCCTTAGGGGTGTGCCCTTAAAAGGACTGTAGGACCCTCATCTCCTCCTTTTTCACTTTTGCTTCCTGGCCATGAACTGAACATTTAGCTCTGCCCCCAGCTCCCCACCTCCACCAGAGGCCCCAAAACAATGGGACCACCTGGTCATGGGTCAAAACTTCCAAAACTGAGGGTCAAAACCTAATCCTTTTTTTCTTTATAAGTTGCTTAATTTGGGTATCTGTTACAGTAATAAAAAGCTGACTAATGCAGTGATATGTCAGGTAGTTTTGTGGTTTCAAGTCCTTCAAAGAAGATTCATCTTGCCCTAATGTAAGAACCACCTATGCTTGAAGTTATATTTTATGGAGTCATAGTACATAAACTCCTGCATGTGTGAAAGTCACACACACACACACACACACACGAAGACTTACACACATTAGAATTCAGTGGTATAGCACTTAGTACCTGGAAGCTGTATGAATCTTCCTGTAAAGCAGGCTGTGAGATAATTTCTGATTTAGTCCAATTTCTAATTGGAGCCGTGTCCTTATTTGCTTCATCGTGCATAAGAAATAAACAAGTGAGCACTACTACCTCAGTGTGCTTGGTTTTTACATTAGAATGGAATTGTTTGGAAAGGAATATGGCAAAGTATATTTTTGCCCTTGGGGTAAATAAACAATGATAAAACCATCAATGGGCAAGCTAAAGGAAAGACGTCCATCACCCAGGGCTGACCTCTCTATACAAACGCTCTGCAGGAATAAAGGAGCAAATCTGTGGTCTGTTTTTAAGCAGACAGTGGATGACTTTTGTCCACGGATAAGATAAACTTTCTACTGGAAGTGAAAAGGGAAGAAGTGGGTACAAGTGGCTAATGGTCACACAAGTCGTGTTGATCAGACCTAGTGGTCACAAATGCCAACCGTCTGTAACGTGAGCTGTTCAAGCCTGGGCATCAGAGATCCCGGGGCTGGATTCCTTTCACTGGTTGTTACTTGACCTCTTTCAGACGTGATGATCTCACCTGGAAACAGGTGACGATAAAACCTACAAAATGAGTTACCTAATAAGAAGCCCTGCACCGCTCCAGAACCTACAAGGTTATCAATAAACAGCGCCAACGGTTAGCTGCTGCTTGCATTTACCACTAAAAGTACTCCCACCATTGTGACTGTCTGCTGGCGCCCTCTGCGGTCCCACCAAGTTCAGGGGTGGCCACGGCACTCACCAATGAAGAGCTGGCTGTTGAGCTGCAGGCGCACGTGCCCGTCCGCAGGGGCCGGCTGTGTCTTCCTGGGGAGCTGGTCCACCTGCAGCGAGGCTCCCTTGACATTCCTCTCTGCCCTCACGTGGTGCCACCGATTGTCATTAAAGGGGGTGGGTGACCGCACAGTGACCTCACAAGGTCCATTCCCCACATCAAAGGAAAAGGTCACTTCTGTGGGAGCTAAAAATATCATATATGAATATTGCCCAAGTTCATTTCCAGGGGAGTACTGAGTCGAGTCAGGGAAACATCATGGCGTGCTCTTTACAAAAGGGGACAAAGGTATCGATGCAGACATGTGACTCGAGTTGGGGAAGGGGGGCAGGAGAAATTGGTATCCTGGAGGATAAAAACAAAACCACACTGATTTTAACATATTCATTTTGAGTTTAATACTTAACGCACTCAGTTCTAGTCAGTAGATATGTACCCCTAGAGAGAATAAGAAACACAATTTGTTTTGTATCTGTAAGTAGTTTTACTCAAAAGTGGTTCAAAGTCTCCTCTAATTTTAAAACCAAAAAAAAATGCAAATTTTTACAGTCATAAATTAAGCTCTGAGTACATGAAAAAAAATCTGTCTGATCAAATATTTTAGGAAACAATTTTTTGAGTTTGGTTTAAAGTTCTGACTCTAGATGGCAATGGTCCAGGGAAAGCGAAACAATTTTATGGATTATTGTGTACTTTATGCTTCATGGTTTGACCCTTAAAAAGATTGACTAAAATTATAGAACTTTTGTAGTTAAAAAATAAATATGGTAAGAATGACACTATTTAAATTTTTGTTTAGTCAGTTTTCAATGCCAAGTAATGGGATCCTGTGACTTGTCCTGGGGGGGAGTGGGGGTCACTCACTCTGCAGCTCTATCCTGATGAAGTCCGTGATGCCCAAGTTCTCCATAAACACACCAGAGAAAACTGTGGTCTTAAAAAAGAACTGTACATCGGCAGTGAGTTCTCCATGGAAAGTGGGGAAATGAAGGTATGAGGTCTCAGTGTTGAAGGAAGCCGAATTCCAAAATGACTCTGTTTATGCCAAAAAAAAAAAAAAGGAAAAAAGAAAAACTCATGAATCATTTTTACTGAAATTTCTAGAAGCCTTCCCTGCCTCACTGAGTGTTCTCATTCATGCCGTATCATCAGGACATGGCATTCGGTGATTATTTTAAGGGTTAGAATTCTGTGTTGAGAAAAGACTGAGGGTAAGCAAAGCAAAAGTGTGACTGATTGTCACACCAACAACATGGGCAAGAGATGAGGGAGAAGGTGACCAGGGAGGTGGAAAGACAGGGGTAGGTTGCAGGATCATTTTCAAGTTCAAGTCAACAGAATTCACTGCTAAATTGGATGCAAGTGGAAGAGAGTCTGAAATGACACCAAGAGTTTTGGGAATAATTTTGAAGAAGCAAGTTTGACAGGGATACATTACGATTGAAATCTCTATTCGGCACCAGGTGGATTTTTCGAGGCAGCAGTTGGTCTACGACTCAGGAAGCCAGATCATAGAATCTTGCTTTCCATAATTTTTGCAAACTAACAATAAACAAATACAATCCATCGTCCTAGTAATGCCCTTCATAGCAAAAACAAAAATCAGAACAAAACAAAAAACTCCTTTTTTTTTTCCTTCTGGCCCAGAATTTAATCCAGGACCACACTTCATATTTATTTCTCAAGCCTCTCTAGTGCCCTTCATTCTAGACTTTTCTTGTCTTTCATGAATATGACTGCTATGGTTTAGACATGAGTAGACCCCCCAAATCTCATGGATGAGACAATGCAAGAATTTTCCGAGGTGAAATGATTGGGTTATGAGAGACTTTAGCTAATCAGTGGATTAATCCATCCATATGGATTAACTGGGTAATCATAAGCTGGTTGGGTGTGTCTCAAAGAGGTAGATCACTAGGGGCGTGGCTTTGGGATTGATATTTTGTCCCTGGGAACCAGGGCCTTCTCTCTACTTTCTGATTCCCATGTCCTGACCTTCTTTCCTTCTCCACGCCTTTCTACCATATTGTTTCACTTCATCTCAGACCCAGAGCAATGAAGTGAGCTGTCTGTGGACTGAGATCTCTGAAATGAGCCACAATAAACTTTTCCTCCTCTACGTTGTTCTTGTCAGGTCTTTTGATCACAGTGATGCAAAGCTGACTAAAATAATAACCTCTTATTTTTTCATATTTTCTGGAGTATTTTTCAGTCTATTTGTAAAATGTTCCTCAATTTGGATATATCTGACACTTGTCATTAGATTAGTCTTGTGCATTTTTGTCAAAAATAGCACAGAAAAACAAAAGGAGTAAAGAAAGAGCCTTCAGAATGGGAGAAAATCTGCCAGTTACTCTTCTGTGAGGAGGTTACTAGCCAGGATATATAAAGATCTCAAAAAACACCCCAAAATTAACTCACTCAATAAATGGATAAAAAATCTAAATAGACATTTCTCAAAAGATGAAATACAAATGGCCAACAAATGTATGAGAAAAAAATGCTCAACATCCTTAGCAATCAGAGAAATGCAAACCAAAACTACATTGAAATTTTATCTCACCCCAGTTAGAATGGCAATCATCAGGATTACAAATAATGGTAGTTGCTGATGAGAACATGTAGGAAAAAGGTATATTCATAAATCATTGGTAGGACTGCAAATTAGTATGACCACTTTGGAAAGAAGTATGGAGATTCTTCAAAAGATAGGAATGGAACCATCATATGACCCAGCTATCCTGCTCATTGGTATTTATCCCAAAGAACTAAAATCAGCACACTGTAGTGACACATGTATACCATGTTTAGACAGCCCAATTCACAAGAGTCATGCTATGAATCAGCCTGGGTGCCCATCAACAGACAAATGGATAAAGAAAATATTATATATATATATATATATATATATATATATATATATATATATATATATATATATATATATATATGAATGTACATATATATTCACAATGGGGTTCTACTCAGCCATAAAAAAGAATGAAATTATGCCATTTGATGGCAAATGAATGAAATGGAGAACATCATGCAGAGTGAAATAATCCAGGCTCAGAAAGTCAGGGGTCAAATGTTTTCTCTCAAATACAGAAATTAGAGATAAAAAGGGAATGAAAATGGGGATCTTATTAAAATAGAAGGGAAACAAGAAGAGGATAGGCAGGGGAAAGGGGAGAACTGGAGATGACGGTCAAATTATGCTAGGTATGTTTATGAATATATTGCAATTAATTCCATTCACATATAATTACAACTCATAATTAAAAAACAATAAATAAGCACAAAGACCAATGAAGTAGAGGTAGGGGATCAAGGGGAGGGAGGAGGGGAGGTAAAGGAGACACACTAGGGATTGAAATGGATCTAGTTAAGTTATATGCATTAATGAATGCCAACATGAATGTCACTATGATGTAAAGCTGTAGTGCATTAATAAGAACATTTTTTTTTCAAAAGCAGAGAAGTGATGCTCTGTCCTTCGGAGTGTATCACATCAGGACTTGCACTGTGCTAATGTGTCCCACTACTTGCCATGTTACTTTAATTGCTTTCTGCTATGGTATCTGTCATTGCTCCCATATAAAGTCAATATTTTTCTCTTTGTGATTTGAAACTATTTGGACATCTAATGGCCTTTACATAACCTGGTCCACTTTTCCATCCAGTGGTTTTATAGCAGATTGATGGTCCTTGAATTGTGATGATACTGGTGATGTTCCATCATTCCTTGACATCGTGCACTCTGTTAGGAAGGGCTTGTTTCTGGACCTCCTATTTGTTTTTTATCCATTTCAATTTTTTATCCAGCATCACTCCTGGATCCCTATTGTTATAAATTGTTTATAATCTACTACTATCACTGATTTCAAGGCTTACGCTGTCCCAAATCAGGTCAGAGGGAGCCTTCTCAAGACCCTTTGACAAGAGCGGTTGATTGGACACAGTGCAATTTTTTGAGCAATTATTTTTATATAGGAGGACCATCTGGGCTTATCCTCTACTGTCTCTGTCCCATCTCTGAAATCAGTCATTTTCCCAAGGAGTGGTGGTTTCTTTTCATGGAGAAGGATAGAAATGACATTCAGAAGTCAAGATATCAAGTCACATGCTTATATCTCTTTGCTACTAAGGTGCCATGACTTCAAGGCCCTCTCAGTAGTCAGATGCAGGGAACAGGCGTATGGGCACATGCACCTACAGCACACACACACAAACACACCTTTTTGTGTATTTCATATTATCTACTGTGTATATGTTAAAACCCTTGAGTTCATGCTGATACCTCCTTTTCTAGCCTAGTACCACAGGGTACTAGAATTCGGTCTTCCTTCTTTCCACATGGGTGACCCCATTCTCAGTGGGGTCACTGAGAAACATCTGGTTTTGTAATCCTCAGTGGATTTTCATGTTTCCCTTTCCCCATGGCCTGGCACAGTAGGGCCCACCATTCTGGGCTGCTTAAGGGAAGCTAAAAGAACCAACTGAAACTGTTTTAAAGAAAGTAGAGATGAAGAGAAAGAAGAATGAGGAATTGGGGTGGGGGTGTCAGCCCTATTTTTAATTTTATTTAGAGACAGGGTCTCACTGAGTTGCTTAGCACCTCACTTTTGCTGAGGCTGGCTTTGAGCTTGCAATCCTCCTGCCTCAGCCTCCCGAGTCACTAGGATCACAGGTGTACGCAGCTGTAGAAGGAATTTTTGAAGAAAGAATTATTTTGACCATCACCTCACCCTCTGAAGTTTTGTTGAGAAATTGACATGAAGGAAATGCCCTGAGTCATCTCAGGGTTACACCCACATTCGGAGAGAAGTGGAGGGCTGGTATGAGTTGCCAGAGAACAAAGAATCCAGAAGAAAATTTAAGTGCAGAATTCTTACAGACCAGTGCTCGAGATCAGAACCTCAACAAACAGGAACCATGGCTCCAAATGTGAAGGAGCTAATACTGAAGTGTAAAAAGAACTGGACGCCTGTGGCATCCTGATATAAGTATAGGATACACATCGTGTTGTGATGGGACCGCAGAACAGGACACTTGTAATTGTTGAAGATAAAGCAGCACAGAGAGCAGTTGATCAGACACAGTGCAAGAGACCCCTCCTTCATCAACTTGAGACATGGGGAAAAAAAGTGATAGAATGACAGACCCTAGACCTGAGATCACAGTTCAGAAGGGACAAGAAAGATGCATCACATTGTGAGGAGCTGGATGTGAAGAAGATTTGAACCACATCATGTATCAATCAATCAAATGGATCAGAGCTGCCCGCTACACACCAACAAGTTAAAAAGCTATAACAAAGTAAGGAATGGAGCGAGCGTGGCACGTGTATGGAGGAATGCTTAGATAAGTGCATTGAAGAGGAGACGGACAGAGATGAAAGGAACTGGAGGACAGAGGGCATGCATGGAGTAAAGCTGGCACATGTCTCAGATGCAGAGAATCCAACACATGAAACACAAGGCATTCAAAGCATAATAAAACCATTCTTCTTAAACAAGAACAAAGTATTGAGATCAAAAAGCACAGTGGTTTCAGAAAAATTAATAGAAAATGACTAAGACTCAGGCCTATTCTGGGTGATGAATAAGATTGAAGGGGGACAGGTCAAGAACTGGGGAGCGTCTAAGGTCTCACCCCACTGCAGCTGGCCACAGTTTCCCAGAGCCTGAGAGAAAACACACTTTTCTGGGTTGGAGTCAAAGGACTTTATTATTTATATCACCATGAGATGTGTGAGCATCTCAGTGTGAGCATGGTGGCCTTGCTCTGAATCTCACAGAGCCATGTGATTGGTGTGTGATGAGGATCCCAGGGACAGGAGCCCAGAACTTTCTGAGCAAGCAGCAAACGGCCCAGTGCCCTTCACTCTGGGGACTGGTGAATCATAGGTGGTGATGATGTACTCTCCTGGAGCTACTCTGTTTCCCACACATGCACAGAAACTGCCTGGTATTAGGGGACAGCAATGACACACACTCTGACACTCTCAGCAAGGACATGCAGGGATGCTCAGGGTCCACATTGGATGACCCCTCAGCAGCACCCTCCTCATATTAAGGGAGAGAAGTAAAAATCAATACTCCAGACGTCTGCCCAGCAGCATACGATGCTTATGAGTAAAAACATTGGAACTTTCCCCTAAGGAAAGAGGTCTCTATATCGAGCCACTAGCTGCTCGTGTACTAGGGCAACAGGGGATCCTCACAGGTTTGAAAGAATTCTGGGACTGTGGAGGCAATGAGCCCTGAGCAGTGAGGAAAACCTTGACCATGGCGTTCAACCTTGAATGAGAATCCCGCAGGGAAAAACACTATCTAATACCAGAGCCCATGATGGTGATGTGGTGTGTACAGGGTCTGAGAAAAGAAAGTGGCATTCACTGTTTTTATACCGTTAACGGTGTCCTGAAAATATAAGGGCAATCAACCAACATTCTCAATCATTCACAAATTTGGGAAATAGTTTTCTTAAGGACTGTTCCGGAAGAAAAACAATAAATGGACAATTAACCAGTCAACCAAATAATATGTTAAAATAAAGAGAAGTCATTCTCTGTAAACTAATACAGGGTGAGCATCCATAATCCAAAAATCTGAAATCTAAAATGTTCCGTATCCAAAAGTTTTTGACGCCACAAGAGGGAAATTCCACACCTGGCCTCGTATGACAGGTCACAGTCAAAATGCACGTGCACCAAAATTATTGTATAAAATTACCTTTGGCCTATTTGTATAAGGTTTACACGAAACACGAGTGTCATTTAGACTTGGGTTCCATCTCCAAGAGATCTCATTAACGCGTAGGCAAACATTTCCAAGTCTGAAAAACACCGCTTTCCAAAACATCTTGGGTCCCGAGCATCTCGGGTGAGAGAGATTTAAATGGCTGTTCACTCGTGAAATGTTCATCTTAAGCACAGACGCAGTGCTTTTCCATCCCTGTGCTCATTATGGTGTGGATTTATAATGTCCCCCAAAGCCCATGGGTGCCCAGCCTGTGTCACTATTGGGAGGTGGTAGAGTCTTTAGTGGGTGAGTCTAAGTGGAGGAGGTTGGGTCATATAGTGTGTGCCCATGAAGGGGTACTGGGTCCTGGTCCCTTCCTGTCTCTTTGCTGTGCAGCTGTGGCAAGGTGAACACTCCCCTCTGACTCTCTCTCCCACCATGATGCCCTGTGCCGCCACAGGTCCAAGCAAAGGGCCAAGTGTCCATGGACCCAACCTCCAAAACTGTGACTCAGAATAAACCTTTCTCCCTTTAAGGTTTTCATCTCAGATCTTTGGTCACAGCCACAGAAAGCTGAGGAGCACGAGGCTTTCTGATATCTGCTCTGGTCCCAGCACTGCCGTGAATTTTCTCTCCAGCCAAAATAAGGGCACTTACTTAGTTTTTTTAAATAATCAAAGTATGTTATTATAAAGAGAAAGCTTTTTTTCCTGCCAGCACTTACTGTCCCCCTGGCAGAGCAGAGGCCCCAATGTATACACAGCTTCAGAGGGCGGTCGGCCCCTGTCCGTCATCACCACTTGAATGACTGGCAGGTACTCCTTCTGGGAAAGGACTGTGATGTCACTGGTCCTGGAAAACGACAAAGGGACCCTTAAGATGACTCCAGTTCTCTCTCTCTCTCTCTCTCTCTCTCTCTCTCTCTCTCTCTCACACACACACACACACACACACACAGTCACCTGTGATCTCTTATTTGAAACTGACATTTCAGGACTTAATGGAACACTTACAAACATTTTTGGCATTTTGAGAGCACAGAAACTGTTAAAAACTGAAATCAAAGTTTCTCTGTACATGATTGTGACTTTGCAAGCCATGTAGCCTCTGCGACTACTCAGCTCGGCCACAGGCACTAATGATGGGCATGATTGTGGGGTGATCAAAATTTATGGACACTGAAATTTGAACTTCATAACAAGTTTGATGTGTCATAAAACACTCTTCCTTCCAACTACTTAAAAATGTAAAACATTTCTTAGTTCATGGGCCAGACAATAACAGGTGAGTGGGCAGACGTGACTCACAGCAGTAGTTTAGCGACTCCTGATCCATTTGCCAATTCCTGAACTCACCGAACACAGAGAATAAAAGGGGCAAATCAAGAAGGGGGCTCATTTTGCAAGCACCGGATAGTATTTTCAAGATAATCAAGCATATAAAACTGCTCTTTAAAAATTAGTCTCAGGATACTACTCAAGTGATTATCAATTACAGATATAAATAGTTACAGATTTAGATCTTCACAGAATTTTACCATTAAATATTTGAAATCCTTTTATGGTTATTGGGTATTTCTTTCCTCAATAACTTTGTAAATTGTAAAATTAAACCTACAGATCAAAATGAATTAAATAGAATACCTTTATAAGTAATACACAAGTTAATGTATGTGAAAGTTCTGTGAGATGCAGAACCCAGCTATCCAGTGGACAAACATCGATCAGGCCCTGAGCGAGGCACTGAGGACACATGGGAAAAAGCAGTGTGTGCCCCTAGTGCACAGCCCACCGGGCACTATGTTCCAACCATAGTTATGGCCATCAACATCTTCCTACGTGTGAGTGACTGAGAAATACAAGCAGGTCTGCAGCAGGAGCTGGGAGGGCCTGGGGTCCTGGTCACAGCTGTGCCACTCCTATTCTCTCTGTCCAAAATAATGGCATTAATCTCTTCTTTTGCAACCTGTTTATGTTTATTTTGTGACACTCAGTTGTGTACGTATTCTGATTCAGAGACAAGGCACCCTTACTCTGGTTCCTCGTCCTGCTCTAGAATCTCTATAGAATCTAATAAATACTCTTGTCCTTAAGTCACTCATTTCTAAAACCTTCCTTGGCGTGGATTTATGGCCAAAGATCAGAATAATTAATATCAAATCATGTAAATCCTTTCATAGTGGCAAAAAATAAAGTTTTCTTAAATTTTTATTAAAGACTTTAGGTATCAAAGCCTGAAATTGGAAAAGACAGAAATAAAATAAAATGGCTATATTAAGATTCTCATCATGTAAATAAATGAAGTAATCTGTAATGTATAAAAGAGATATCAATTCATGTAAGTCAGGTACTCTGCAATATGTGAAATATTTAGTGATACAGAAAGATTATTTCTCATATCCAGACTAACATCCCATAAGCTTACCTAGTCATTGATGTTTGTGCAAAGAACAGAGCATGAGTTATGAATTGTCACCATCATTTAGCTCCGGAGTGGACTGATGGTTGACAAGCAGAAATGTTCTCCTAGGAAACAGTCAGCTTAGGAGACTGTGTATGAACACAGCAGGCATCAAAACCAGCATCTATGCTGGGAATCATCATCTCATCAAGGTAGTCTAGTAGGGGAGCTGCACTTCTATGAGCTATTTATGAAGGATGCTTGAATTTTAAAAACTCATTTTGCATAGAAGCTCCAAGTTTCTTGACGTTTAACGCAGCATACAAAAAACTGAGCTGTGTAAGGTGACAGCTTGTGCAGGGCACCTCAGTTGCATTGGAGGAGATACTAAGTCTCCCCCTCCCCCATTATTTTGGAAAGCTCCCAGTCAATCATAAAAAAGGCTAACATTTTTTCACCAATTTTTTGTTGGTATAGGCAGATCTCAACCTTTATAGATTTATATAGATTATTGAAGATTTGCCATAGTTACCAGACTTCCTCAAAATTTCTTCAGCAATTGGGACTTGTTTTTTTTTTTCTTTTTTCCCTATTATTTTCTGAAATTTATACTACAGGTAAAGTAGTCCTAATTTGAAAACCTAAAATGGGAAAACCTCCAAAACATGAAACATTTTGAGCCCCAACATGATGCCACGGGTGGAAAACTCCACTCAAGACCTTTTGTGATGGTCAAAGTCAAAATGAAGATGCATTAAAAATATTGTATACAGGTCCCTTTAGGCTGCGTGTATACAGGGTTCAGACTTGAGTTTCATCTCTGAGATATCTCATTAAGTATTTGCAAATATTCCAGATTCCCCAAATCCAAATTCTGACACACTTCTGATCCCAGGCATTTCAGATAAGGAATACTGAGCCTCTAGGTAGTGTAAACATGGGAAGAGTATATTTCTAGATATGATAACCCCTTCCAGTAGTATTAAAAAGTCAGTAAGAGAACTTTCAAAGACTTTTTGCTTGAAAGTTCCCATTGTTCTAGAAATTATGCTTTCCTAAGAAATGCCATGACTTCTAAGAACTACTATTAATTCTTTACCAAGAGATTTGATTTGATGCAAAGTAGAGCTATAAATTTGGGAGGTTGTTGAAAAAGCCCAAAAGGAAAAATGTTGAGTCCACCTCAACATTTAATAACTAGGTTAGTAATAAAATACATATCATGGTCCACAACTAATCTTAAAATCTTTCCAGTTTTTCAACTTCTGTTTCATTGACCTCTTGCCTCTCTCTTGGCCAATTCAGCCTGCATTAATTAATTACAATCGTAATACAATTTGTCTTGATATGTGCTAGGACCCATCTCATCATCTTGATCTTCATCTTAAAAATCATCTTGCTTATTCTTTTGAGTTTCCATATGGATTTGAAAATCCACTTGTTGCAATCCACGCCAATCAGTAAAACACTTGGCATTTGTTAGAAATCCCACTAAGTTTATAGAATAATTTGGAAAAATGACATCTTTAAAAGAGGGCTTCTCAATAGCAGTGTTTTTGACATTTGGACTGCATAGTTTTGCTCCATGAGGGTTGTACAGTGCATTGTAGAATATTTAGCACTTTTTTTTTTGTACTAGGGATTGAAACCAGGGGTGCTTTATCACTAAGTCACATTCCCAGCCACTTTTATATTTTATTTAGAGACAAGGTCCCACTGAGTTGCTTAGTGCCTCGCTAAGTTGCTGAGGCTGGCTTTGACTCGTGATCCCCCTGCTTCAGCCTCCCAAGGCCTTTAGCACTTACTAAAGACACAGAAACATTCCTTCCTTTGTGACCACAAAACTGTCTTCAGATAAAACAAGCATTCCCCGGGGGGATCAAAAGCATACTTGATTGAGGACTACTGCTTTAAGCTACTACTGACTCACAGAATCTATGACAGTAGTGAATCAATCTATTTATTTGTCTTCTAAATCTCAATATTTTTTAAGATAAAAGTATTATACTTATTCTAAAGAAATTTACATTATAACATAGCAAATAGTTTTTATTAAGTCTTGCAGTGTTAATTAATTTATGCTTTTATAGATATTCAAGTAATTTCTCAATACTGATTGATCAAAAATTCAGCTTATCAACTGAACTCTCATTCACCCTGATAGTATTTCATTATATCACCTTCAATTTTCTGTGTAGGCAATCATGTCATTGGTAGGTAATGATGGCAGCTTTGTTTCCTTTTTTACAAACTTTTCATCATTTGTTTGTTGTGTGTTTCTGTGTATGTGTGTGGGTGTTTGTAACTGGCATGTGTATCAGCTTTTGTGTTTTCTACAATGAATGGTTGCAATATCAATTTTCTTAACTTTAGTTTTGAAATACTCTTGCCTGTTTCACTTACTGATTCTCCCTAGTCATGTTGAAATCTTTCAGTGTTTTGAATAATATCTCTACTTCCCTTTGCTTCCTTGCTAATTCTTTCTTGATATACTTTTTTTTCTTGATATACTTCTGATGGTGCATATGAGAGTCGTTGGAGCATCTCATGAACAAATCTCAGCATCATATAGGGTCCAACTTTATCCCCAACGGTGTGGTTGTCTTTGTCTGACCTAATACAGCTACACCTGCTTCCTTTTGATTTGTATTTACCTGGTAAAAATGTCTCACCCTTTTACCTCCAACTTTACTGGGTGCTTATGTTCTCTTCTGTGAACAAGCTATGGTTTCTTTAAAAAATATAATATGATAATGCCTAATGTCTGACTTCAAAATGGACAGAGAGTGCCTCACATTCACTGGGGTTAGTTGCACATCTGGATATGTTTAGACTATCTTATGTTTTGCTTTATATCTGCCCTGAATAATAATTAAACAAAAGTCCTTAGACAAAAATATAAAATAATAATAATAAATATAAAACAATATTATATATAGCTGCAGGGATCATCCTAACTAGCAAAATAACTTATGGATTTTTGGAGAAGTTGAATTCTATGATGTATGTATATTGTAGAGAATGTATAAAAGACTCTTGAACAATGTCTACTATAAATTTATACCTATAGATTGACTTGGAGCATAGCTTAACATTTTACATTATTAGAGTGCCTTTTACATATGTGTATTTTATGTTAAATGTTTGGTATATTGGAATTACTGTAGAAATTTAATGAAAAAGTCTTGCTTTAATTGGTGTGCTAATTATCTTTTTTTTTTAATATACTGCTTTAAATGAGCTCCTGACTACATCAAACAGGAGCTAAATGGGTGGGGGATATAGTTGATTCCTTTTATACAAAACCTCTTGGAGTTCCATCGTGTTAATGGAGTTCCCATGTTGAAGTTTACTCACAAATTCCTAAGAAATATATAGTGTTATCTCCTAAATATATTTAAGACAAAGCTTTGGAGGAATTCACCTTCTGAATTATTGCCATGAGTGCCAGATTGCTCAATTAAACTGAACTTCAGAGAGAAGACACTTGACTTTTAGTGAGTGGGAGACTTACCAAGTACTTCCAATTGAAAAAGAATAAAAAGCACATTATCTGGTATTCGCAGTGAAATAGTGAATCTTTGGTCATACAATTTAATCTTTCGATTAACTGAAGGTATTCCATCTAAGCTTATACTTTTAAGTTACTTGAACATCATGTAGTTACTTATTTGTACCGATCTGACTGCTGTGTAATTAACTATGCATAACTGAGAAATAAAAACTACATTTCTGTGCAGGGACAGCATGTGAAAATCACCATTCATCCTGGTCACCGTCACAGCTGCAGTGATACTGAGAGTCCAGGCAGCTCCCCTCTCGTCCACAAGTGCACTTTTGTGCATCTGGCAGAGAACCTCCCCAGTAAGTGTGAGTTCCATTGGTTCTTCTAGCCCACCAGCTCAGTGGGGTTCCATCTGAAAGACAAGTATGAGAAAGGTGACATCTATGTTGCCCCTCCCCCACCCCCCACCCCACCTCCGTCCAAAATAGTTCCCTTTATTCCCAGGTCTAAAATGCAAGTGTGTGTGTGTGAGTGTGTGTGTGTGTGTGTATGTGTGTTTGTGTAAGAGAAGGAAGATACACTTCACTTCAGAAGCTATATTTTACTCCTGCCAATAAAAATGTGGTTTCTCCAAATATATGGGCCAAGCTTCTCCCCTCAGTGTTTCAATATCTAGGCTTAAATAATCCCCATCATCTATTTTTATTTTATTAGGAAATGAGTCCTTAACTTACTTGTACATGGATATCACATATTTTCCATAAAAATAACATTCAAAAAACATTTGCCATCAAAACAAGAGTAAGAGTAATTTATATACCCAGGATGAATCTGTTTGAGATGACAAATGCTCCCAGAGCAAGTTCAATGTCATACAGAAACAATGATCTATCGCCCCACATTTTTTTTTAAAGAAAAGTTGCTATACAGTAGGCCTTTGGAAAGGCATGGCACCCTCTGTCAGGACTTCACACATATTTTTGAGATATGTGTTTTTCTTGTATTACAAGGCCTGACTATTTATCTGGAGGCTAAATAAACGCATGGATAGGTCTTCTTCAAGTCTCAAGTGAACATGATGCTGAGAAACCAAGTCTGCCCGGTGCAGATGTTCAGTGCCATCTCCCCAACCCTGGCTGTGGTCAGATGACAGAGCTGGGAGCTATTGCCGCAGTCTGGCTGGGCACAAATCACGAGCCATTCGAGCAGGAACAAACTTTATTTCTGAACTCCACCAGCACACTCCACACATGCTCCCCAGGAACTCTGCGGCTCCTCCAGGAACACCCAACCGGAAATCCCTCCTCCGGCACTTCCCCAACCAATGCGAACTCTTCAGGAATCCCTGCGAGAGCTCAACGGGAACTCAGCAAGAACTCAAAAGTCATCATCTTAATGGCTCGCTGGCATCACCTCTCAACCACTACTTCTGGCAAAAATGCCATGCGTCATCCCCGACTTGGCTGTGGCCCTCAACAAGCTATCTCAGCTGTACAGAACCACATGTTAAGACCAGGCATGCTGTGGGGAGGGGGCCAGGATGCACATGGCAGTGAGCCTGGGATGATTACAGAAGTAGGTGTGCAGGTTAGCCCTCTTAGAGGAAGATGCAGGAGAAGATAAATTGCAGTCATCCCAAAATTAGAGGATGAAGAAAATGGAATTGGATTGCTTCAATCAATTTCCCAAATGTGCTTGATCATTTGGTGCTGTTTTTCAAATTTGTAAGTTGTTATTGTTGGGCCTTGAGTTGAGATCTGGAACTTATCCCAGGTTCTACCTTTAATGCTTAATACAACTCAATTAAGATTCATTTATAGGTAATATCTCTGCATTCATCATCCTCACTTCCACCCTCCCACCCCCAAAAGAAAGGAAATTTAAAAAAACAAAAGCAATCCTGAAAAATTTATAGAGGAGTCAATATCTAGAATCTCTTAAAAATACATTGAAAGCTTGTTACTAGGAAATAAGAGATACTCAGAAAATTTAATATTCTTTTCTCAAAATGCTACTTTGAGAAATGCTACATTACTTCCTTCACCACTACACTTGCTAGATTGAAGAGAAAAATACTCACTATATCCTAGTGCAATTTACCTGCAAATCTCCCTGTAAAGTGGTAAAAAATAAGTTTTTGAGAGATAGTAAATATCTTTGGTTCTGCTCAAATGTCTTAAAGTGTTCTAGAGAACAATCAAAAGACTTCTGGTAAATTTCCAGACTGATGAGGATGGCGTACACTTATCTTTTCCTGCTTCTCCCCACCAAGCACAATGATAAACCCTAGAGATAACACACAAGAAGAACCACAGGAGATTCTGAAAGGAGGAAAAAGGAAGGCTAACTGGTTAGGACCCTGAACTGGAGGGAAATTATCATAGTTCATATAGAATTTCATTACAATTCCCCATTCATGTTAAAATAAAAAGTTTCTCAGAAGGAAGAAAGATGATATGGATTAGAAAAAATTAGCTCTATATAAAGAAAGAAGGAGCATTAAAGAAAGAATAAATGAAGCTAAAATATAATATTTTGACGATCAATTGGGGTTCATCCCAGGAATGCAATGTTCAACATTTGGAAATCAATAAATGTTATTCATCACATCAATAGATGCAGAAAAAGCATTTGGCTAAATACAGCTCCTCCTCATGTTCAAAACATTAGAAAAACTGGGGATAACAGGAACATATCTCAATATCACAAAAGCTATCTATGCTTAGCCCCAGGCCAACATCATTCTAAATGAAGAAAAATTGAAAGCATTCCCTCTAAAAACTGGAACAAGACAGGGATGCCCTCTTTCAACACTTCTATTTAACATGGTTCTTGAAACACTGGCCAGAGCAATTAGACAGACGAAAGAAATTAAAGGGATACAGATAGGAAAAGAAGAACTCAAATTAGCAATATTTGCTGATAATATGATTCTATACTTAGAAAACCCAAAAAATTCCACCAGAAAACTTCTAGAACTAGTAAATGAATTCAGCAAAGTGGTAGGATACAAAATCAACACCCATAAATCAAAGGCATTTCTGTATGTCAGTGACAAATCCTCTGAAAGGTAAACAAGGAAAACTACCCCATTTACAGTAGCCTCAAAAATAAATAAATAAAATACTTGGGAATCAATGAAAGAGGCAAAAGATCTCTACAACAAAAAACACATAACACTAAGGGAAGAAATTAAAGAAGACCTTAGAAGATGGAAAGGGAGATCTCCCTTGTTCTTGGATAGGCAAAATTAATATTGTCAAAATGACCATACTACCAAAAGCACTATACAGACTTAATGCAATTTCAATCAAAATCCCAATGACATTCCTCATAGAAATAGAAAAATCAGTCATGAAATTCATCTGAAAAATAAGAGACCCAGAATAGCTAAAGCAATTTTTAGCAAGAAGAGTGAAGCAGGTGGGATCACTATACTAGAACTTAAACTATACTACAGAGTAATATTAACAAAAACAGCATGATATTGGCATCAAAACAGACTTGTAGATCAATGGTACAGAATAGAGGACACAGAGACTAACCCACATAATTACAGTTATCTTATATTAGACAAAGGCGCCAAAAGCGTACATTGGAGAAAAAAGATAGCCTCTTCAACAAATGGTGCTGGGAAAACTGGAAATCCATATGCAACAAAATGAAATTAAACCCCTATTTCTCACTATGCACAAAACTCAACTCAAAGTAGATCAAGAACCTAGGAATTAAACCAGAGACACTATGTCTATTAGAAAAAAAGTAGGCCCAAATCTCCATCATGTTGGATTAGGCCCTAACTTCCTTAATAAGACTCCTGTAGTGCAAGAATTAATATCAAGAATCAATAAATGGAATAGATTCAAACTAAGAAGCTTTTTCTCAGCAAAAGAAACCATCAGTGAGTTCAATAGAGAGCCTACAATTTGGGAAAAAATTTCTACTACACACACATCAGATAGAGAACTAATCTCTAGGACATATAAAGGACTCAAAAATCTTAACACCAAAAAAACAAATAACCCAACCAATAAATGGACCAAGGACCTGAAGAGATACTTCTCAGAGGATGATATACAATGAATCAAAAAATATGTGAAAAAATGTTCATCATCACTAGCAATTAGAGAAATGCAAATCAAAACTACTCTAAGATTTCATCTCACTTCAGTCAGAATGGCAGCTATTAAGAATATAAACAACAATAAGTGTTGGTGAGGATGTGGGGGGGGGAAGACACACTCATACATTGCTGGCGGGACTGCAAATTGGTCCAGCCAATATGGAAAACAGTATGGAGAATCCTTGGAAAACTGGAAATGAAACCATGATTTGTCAGCCATCCCACTCCTCAGTCTATACCCTAAGGACTTAAAAGCAGCATACTACAGGGACACAGCCACATCAATGGTTATAGCAGCACAATTCACAATAGCTGAACTGTGGAACCAACCTAGATTCCCTTCAGTAGATGAATGAAGAAAGAAAATGTGGTCTATATACACAATGAAATATTATTCAGTGCTAAAAAAGAATAAAATCATGGCATTTGCAGGTAAATGGATGGAGTTGGAGAATATAATGCTAAGTGAAGTTAGCCACTCCCAAAAAAACCAAATGCTCAATGTTTTCTCTGATTTAAGGATGTTGATTCATAATGTGGTTGGAGGGGAATGGAAGAATTAGATGAACTCTAGATAAGGGAAAGGGGAAAAGGGGAAGAAGGGAAAAGGAGGAAGCAAGGGGGTAGGAAAGATGGTGGAATGAGACGAACATCATTACTCTAAGCACATGTATGAAGACATGAATGGTGTGACGCTACTTTGTGTACAACCAGAGATATGAAAGATTGTGCTCTATATGTATAATATAAATTGTAATGCATTCTGCTGTCATATATAAAAGATTAAAATTTAAAAAAATGAAAAAAGGAAATAAAACAGAATGGTAAAAATGGAAAATGATAAATATATTTATGGAATGACTATCAGGTATTAAGTCTAGTATTTAAATGCAATTATTGTAGCATTTATTAAGCACTGATAATAGCAGAATATGAGAAATAATATGGAAATTAATGAAATAACACCCAAGTTTAGATTTATAACTAAAAAATGACACATAATTGCAAAGCAGTAAGACATAGATATTGAAAACTTAGGATTGAGGAAAAATCCACCTGGGATTCAGATACTGCATCTTCCTTTCATTAATCATGTTACTTTCTTGTATACATATTGCCTCTATAAAATATGGATGATATTAATATGTACTGTGTGTAATATAATATTAATATTACAATATTAATATGTAATATGGTTGTAGGTGTGAAATCTGAATAAAATAATACAGGTGATGTGCCTGATCTATAATAAATGACAAGTAAATGTTGAAAAAAATATAATATTTTACCTTATTCTTAATTGATATAATATATGAGTAAGTTCAAAATAATAGTATCAACAATGTATTGGGTGATTATAGCTTAGGGATAAGTAAAATTGGTGACAGGATTCTGATAAGGATGGGACAGAGGAATTGGAAGTACTCTGTTATAAAGCACCATCACTATCAATGAAGTGGGACAATGTTATTTGAAAATGGAAGAAGATTGATCATAATCTATATTTCAGACTCAATGGAAATTGCCTAAAAATTAAAAATAAATGTATGCGAGGAGAAGAGAAAGGATGGAATCATAAAAGGCTCAATTAAAGTATAAAAAGAAAAAGAGAGGGGTTAAAAAGAGAAAGAGAAAGGACAAAGACATTTGTGGTTTGAATGTGGTTTGTCTCCCGGGGGTTCATGTGTTTGAAGCTTGGCCCTAAGCTTGGCGAAGTGGGGGTGGTGTGGACTCTTAAAAAGTGGGGCCTAGTGACTGGGGTTGCTGTTCTTGGAAGGGATCAAGGTGGTTCTCATGGGACCTGAGTTAGTTCTCATGAGAGTGAGTTGCCTTAAGAGCAAGCCTGACCCCTGAGTCTTCTTTCCTCCCTCCCTTCTCCTTCCCTCCTTCCCTCCCCCCCTCTTTTCTCCTTCCCCCCTCCCCACCTCTTGTTTCTGATTTGGTAATGTGATCTCTTGTTCCCACATGCACTCCCACCATGATGCCATCCACCATGATGTGCCAGTCTTAATGGGGGCATCTCATGAGAATTGAGTAAATACTGGCATCACACTCTTCGATATCCAGAAGTATGAACTAGATACACTTCTTTTTCCTATCAAGTATTTTGTTATGGAAATAAAAAGCTGACTGATTCAGCAACCAAAAAAAAAAAAAAAAAAATTGCAATAGGGTAAATAGTAATCCAAGCATCAAGGATCACGTTAAGTGCAAATGGCCAAATGTGCCAATTAAAATACAAAGACTGAGTGGACAAAAGACAAGATCCAACTACATGTTGATTACCAAAACCCCTTTAAGTATAAAATGACAGAGTAAAAGTAAAGGGATGGAGAAGGGTACATTGTGCTGACATTAATAAAAAGAAAGCTACAGTAGCTATATCAATTTCAAAGACAATTTCAGAGCAAGGAAAAGTATCAAGGATGACAAGGGGCACTGTACAATGATAAAGTCAATTCTCCAAGAAGACATAGCAATACTTAACGTGAATGCACCAAACAACAGAGACTCAAAATATGTGATGCAGAAACTGACAGAACTCCAAAGACAAAGAGACAAATTTACTGTTATTACCCCATGGAAATGTTAATATCCTTCTGTCAGTCATTGACAGATCCAGCAGGCATAAAATCATTAAGGATATATTTAAACTAAATATCAATCAACTATATCTAATTGACATTTATAGAATACTTCACCCAACAATGTAGAATACACAGTTTTCTCAGGTATATAGGTACAATTCATTAAGTTATACCACACTGCAGCTCATCAAATGAATCTTAATAAATTCAAAAGAATAGAAATCATACAAAATATGCTGTAATAATAATAACAACTAATAATAGTAGAAATATAGTTGGAAAATCCCAAAGTATCTGGAGAGTTAACAATAAATCAAACATAGCCAAAAAAGAAGTCCCAAGTGGAAAAAATATGTTCTTAACTAAATGGACACAAAAACAGAACTTATTGAAATTTGCAAATTCCATGAAAGCAGTGTATAGAAGGAATCTATAGCACTGAAGTCAATAATCCAAGTTTCTACCTTAGAAATCTGCAGGTGGGGAGCCAACTAAATCCAAAGTAAGAAAAATAAAAGGAACTAAATTTACAGAAGAAATCAGAAAAATTGAAAGCAAGAAATGAATAGAGAAAAATCAGTGAAATAAAACCTGGTTATTTGAAAAGATCATAAAATTGATAAACTTCTAGCCAGGCTAACCATGAAAAAGGAAGGAAAGATAGAAATTTCTAACATTGGAAATGAAAAAGAGGCCATTGCTATTGATCTAATGGACATCCAAATAATATTAGAGGACTATTTTAAACAACTCAATGCACATATATTTGATAATTTATATGAAATGGAGCAACTGCTTGAAAGACACAATCTACCTAGCCTCATCAAGGAGGAATAATCTAGACAGCTGTATGTTATGTGTAGAATCATGTCTCCAAAACAAATTACACTGAAGTCTTAACCTTCCTTATCTCAAAATATGACTTTATTTGAATATGTGGTCTTTATAGAGGTAATTGAATTAAGATGAAATAATTAAGGTAGGCTCCAATTTAATGTGACTTGTCTTATTTTTTAAAGAAAGGGAAATATGGACACTGAGCTAGACACACACAGAGGTAAGATGATATGAAAATATACACAGAGAATATCATATAAAGTTGAGAGGTTGGAATGATTAATTTACAAGCCAAGGAATGTCAAAGATTGTCCACAAACCAACAGATGCCACAAGTTTCTGTTAACACTTTGATTTTGTAATTCTAGCCTTTAGAAATATGAGACAATGATTTTTTCTTATTTTAAACAACCCATGTCTAGGACTTTGTTATAGCACCTATGGGAAAAGAAGATAGATTTTATTATTAAGTAAAATGAATCAAGAATCGATAATTTTTTCCAAAACAGAAGGTTCAGACCCAGATAATTTCATCAGAAAATTCTACCTAACATGATACCAATTCTCCACAATGTGTCCAGGAAACAGAAAGACAATGAATACTTCCTAACTTATTCTAAAAGGCCCACATTACCCTAATACTCAAACTAGGAAACATTTTACAGAACAAAAAAGAAAGAAAAGAAAAGAGAGAAACTACAGAAAAATCTCTCCTAAATATAGGCATTGAAATCTTTAAAAGTATTAATCAGCTGGATCCAACAGTACGCAAAAATAATTATGCCTCATAATCAAGTGGGATTTATTTCCACATATGCCTTGAACATCATGGAATTAATTAACATCATTCCTCACATCAACAGGCTAAAGAAGAAAAACCATATGGTCCTATGAATAGATGAAGAAAAAGTGCTCAATACAATCCAATAGCCATTCATGATAAATAAAACTCTCAGCAGACTTGGAATACAAGAGAATGCCATCCACTTGGTGAAGAGCATCTAAAAGAAACCTACAGTTAGCATCAGTCCTAAAGGTGAGGGACAAGATGATTCCCCATGAAGACTGGGAATGAGAAAAGGATATCACTGCTCACCACTGCTTTTCCACATTGTACTGGAAGTTCTGGGTAATATAGTAAGCAAAAAGGAAAATAAAGTATATAGATTATAAGGGAAAATTAAAACTGTTTTTTTTTTTCACAAATAGCATCATTGTCTATATAGAAAATCCCTAAAAAAAACTCAACAACAGCAGAAACATCTACATCTAGAAAAGTGTTTAGCTCAAGACTGCAGGACAGCAGTTGATTGCTTTCTTGTAGAAAACAGTATACCACTGGAATATGAAATTAGAAGCACAACATATTTTACACTAGATCTAAAAGTTAAATATTTAGGTGTAAATTAACAAAATTGGCACATAATCTATATGGGAAAAAAAGTATAAAATTCTGAAGAAGGAGATCAGAGAGGATCTAAGTAAATGGAGAGATATATCATGTCCATGGATAGGAAGAACTGAGAGTGTGAAAGTGTTAAGATCTTCCCAAACTGATCTATAGATTTAGTGCAAGCCTCATTAAAATCGCAGCAAGTTCCTTTGTGGATATTGACAACTGATTCTGAAGTTTACATAAAAAGGCAAAGACTGACAATATCCAACACACTACTGGAGATGAATGAAGTCAGAGGACTGATAGCACCTGGCTTCAAGACCCATTACAAAGCCACAATACTCAAGACAGCATAGCATTGGAAAAAGAGTAGATAAACCCATCAATGGGACAGAATTGAGGACCTACATATAGATCCACACACAGATAATCAACAGAACTTTGAAAAAGACCAAAGACAACTCAATGGGGAAAGTATAGTTTTTGCAAAAGTGGTATTAGAACAACTAACAATCCTCATGAAAAACAAGGTGAATCTAGGCACTTTCCACCTTTCATATCAAAATTAAAATGCCATACAACAAAACTTCTAGAAGGTAAAAGGAAAAAATCAAGTTGATCTTGGGTGTGTCAGTGAGTTTTTAGATGCAACAGCAAAAGTCCCATCAATGAAAATCATTTTATAAAGTGGATTTTTTAAAAATTAAAACGCTTCTAAAATGAAAAACACTAATTTAATAAAAGACTTATCTAAAACATGCAAATAATTTGTAGAACTCAATAGTTCCATAAGTAACCCAATTAGAATGAGGCAAAAGATCTGAACAGATACCAGAAAAAATAAGATCTATTGATGAAACACAGAATATGAAGATAACCTCAAAATCACATGTTATTAGGAAACTGCAAACACAAACAATAATGGGATACTACTGCACACTTGTTAGAGTGGTTAAAGTTCAAAACACTGACCTTGTCAAATGCTGGCCACGATGTAAAGCAACAGAACTTCTCATTTATTGCTGATTGGAATATAAAATGGCACAGGCATTTTGGAAGACAATTTGGTGCTTAATAGGCTTACCAGCGTTACCATAAGATCCAGCAATTATACCCCAAGGCATTTAAGCAAATTAGTTGAAAATATATGTGGTTGGAATAATTCTCACCTACTACATAGAAACACTAATCAAGACATTGTGATATTGATGCAGGGTAGACATATAGATTTTGAAGACAAAGAATCAAGAAAATAGTCCCACCACACAAACATGTCCAAGTGGTATCTGGCAATGTTGAAATGGTAATTCAAAAGAGGAAGGACAGTCTTTCAATAAATGGCATTAGGGAAACTGGGCCAAACTCTCACACACATAAAAATTATCCCAAAGTGGAACATAAAATATAAAATATTTTATATAAAATATAAACCACTAGAAAAAAATTTTTTTAAATCTTTAGGATTTAGAGTTAGAGAAAGAATTCTTAGACTTCACAGCAAGTGTACAACCCACAAACGGGGGAAAAAAACCGATAAATCCGACCTCATCAAAAGCAAAACTTTTGCTAAAGCATAAGGAGGATGTGGAAGAAATCAAAGTCTTATAAAGTGAAAGTTTGGGGAATGTAAACTAGTATGGCCACCCCAGAAACCCCTTGGGCACCTTTTTTTCCTTTATAAAATTATCCATGTAATTACCCAACAATTGCACTCTTGGCCATTTTGATCCCAGGAAAATGACACTGATGATCACACATTCATAATGCGTACAACGTTCTAGTGAATTTCAAGGGGATTATGCTGAGTGAAAAAGTCCATCCCCAAAGTTTCTACTTTCTGATTCCATTTATATAACATTCTTCAAATGGAAAATAAATGGAGAACGGATTAGTGGTTGCCAGGGGTTACCGCTGATGAGCAGGAGGTGGAAGCAGGTGTGGATACTGGGCCAGAGGAGGCTCATGCCGATGGAAATCTTGTGTATCTTGACTGACAAGGTTGTGATACTACACTGAAGTTTTGCAAGACATTACCACTGGGAGAACTGGGTAAAGGTACTCGGGTTCACTTGATGATTTCTCATAAGTGTATATGAATGTGCAGTTGGCTCAAATTTTCAGTTGCAAAAGAAAACAGGAAAACTTTCAATGACTGGAGTAGGATACTTCATTTTCTCAATTATTTTAGCCCCTAACGTAGTAGTTTCCAAAAGATCACCTGAAGATCTTTTTTAAAATTCCAAGCCCAGGCTGTTCCTCAGATCAGTTAAATTGTAATTTACAGGTATAAGACATTTGCAAAGTCACATGTTACTTCATTTAGAGTGTTGCAAGGCGTCAGATTAAAGTTCTTTCTGACTTGCTTGTACACATTATAAGGCAAAGCAGATCAGAGCTCGCATCCTAAGGAAAGTTCAGCCCATGTTACCCTTCTATGTCATCTCTTCCCTAATCAGGAGCTTCTGAAAGGTTTAGGTTCATTCTACATGTCTGTCTAGGTTAAGTTTATATTTAAAATTCTCCAGTGGCCCCTTTGCCACAATAACTCTAAGGCATAGAAAAATGACACTACATTTTTCCTAATGTAGTTTTAGAAATGTATCTTATTTCACTTTTAATTATCCATTCTCCAAATTCATCTTGTATCTAGAAATAAAACCAAATGGACAACGGCTGGCGAGTGCATCGATTAAATCCCAACCCCAATGGGAGGGTCTGTGCATACCTGTGTAGTGTACAGGGCACAGGCTGGTCCACGCATACCGTGCTTGCTCACTGACACATCAGGAAATATTGTTTACTGGTTCCATTAGAGGTCACTCCCATGTGACTTGTACCCTTTCTTCCCCATGCCTGGCTTTCCCTGGTAACTATCTAGTATGTTTTGTTCCATAGTCCTGGTCTGGCTTACTATAATCATCTTTCTCACTGATTAAACTTCAACCATGATGAATTAACAAATACTTGAACCTAGTAATGACGACTATAAATATAAAAACCTGGAGAGCTGGGAATGAGAATAAAACTACAGAGCTGGGAGTGAGGATTACTTATTTCCTGAACTTTATGTAGTTTATCTCATTTATCTAGGACTCCATGAGATCAGTTCAGTGTCTCTGAAGAAGAAACAGATGCAAAAGATTAAGCAATTGCTTGAATTTCTGCGGATGCTACAGAATAGACTTGGACTTCAAACTTAGATGTGAGATGAAACAAGTCCTTTGCTCTTTTTAGTCAATGGAACCAGCAAATAGGCATTCAAAGGAGACTAGATCACTCTGAGAAGGGACCCAAGTGAGGACTGCATAGATCTAGACAACAGGTAAGATTCAAGGGTGAAAGGCAGGAGGGGGGCCATCCAAGCAGAGAAAGTAGCAGGAAATTTCTGGCACAGAGAAGAACTGTGGTCTGGAATGTTCCACGGGGGCCAACTGACCAGGAGCCATGGGGATTAGGGGAGGCAGTACAGGTATGTGACAGTGATTCTGAAGGACACATCTGCAACTGAGAGTCACACACCAATACCTTTCAATGCATTTGAATAGAAGATTGTAGATTAAAATGTTAAGAGTGGCTTTACTATGCTGCTAACTTACACTAGTTAGTAAACATCTACTTAAGAGCAGAAGGTTATGATGCAAGCAGGGCTTCCTCGAGATAATCTGCATTTTTGAAGATGAAGATAGTACATTGGATAACCTGGGGAAATGGATGAGAGACCAGCTGGAAAACTCTTGTAATAACTTCAGTAATTATTCCGTCTCCGACTTACGGGAGTGGTGGGGCTGGGAGTGACAGGTGGACCTACTGAGAAAATCTGAAGGGAGGGATCCAGCGTTACAGGTGGATTGAGGGGTAGATTTTGAACAGAGTGGGGAGGCGGATTGGTCCCAGCTGGTCTCCAGAAAGAACTGTTAACCCTCACCCACCCTAAAACCCCACTCTCCTCTAATTGTCAAAGCTGGCATCTGTTATTAGCAAAGTTGCTTTGATTAAAAAAAAAAAAAACAAAACATGTCACTAGTCCTGCACGCTGAGCGTCCATCTCGTGAGGAGGGCGCCCTGCAGCGCGGTCCCAGGCAGGGGTCCTTACCTCGTGGGTCTGCGGGGGGCCGCCCGGAGCCACAGCGCAGAGCCAGCTGCTGCTCACAGCGCTCCGCCAGGGCCACCGCTGCCCGCAGCTGCCCCGCGCTGGCCGCGTAGGCGAAGGTCACCGAGCGTGCGTGCCCCCGGGGGCCGCCTCCGATGGTCACCTGGTCTGGGCCACCGTGCCGCACCACCGTCCACGCGGCGTCTGCGAAGCAGAAAGGGGCAAAGAGGAGGAGTCACCGCGGGGCAGGAGTCAGAGGCTGCGAAACACCTTTTATTTCAATTAAGTCTTTCCCGCGTTTTTCTTGGTGCACTGTAGCTGAACATGGTGGGGTTTGTCGTTACCCATTGGTGCCTGCACCAATATACCCAGATAATTAGGCCAATGCCACTCTTCAGCACTTCCCCTCTGTCCCCTCCTCCCCTCCTCGGGTCCCTTTCCTCTGCTTTTCATGAGATCCCAACCCCCACCCCCACCTTTCTTTTCCTCTCTAGCTCCACATATGAGAGAAAGTCTACAATCCTTGACCTTCTGAGTTGGGCTAATTTCACTTAACATAATCGTCTCTAGTTCCATCCATTTTCCTGCAAATGACATAATTTCATTCTTCTTTATGGTCGAATAAAACTCCATTGTGTGTGTATATACCTCATTTTCTGTCGCCATTCATCAGTTGACTGACACCCAGGCTGGTTCCACAGTTTAACTACTGAGAACTGTGCAGCTATCAACATGGGTAGGCATGTGTCACTGCAGGATATTGACTTTAATTCTTCACGATGAATACCTACACGCGGTCTAGCTGGGCATATGGTGGTTCCATGCCTAGTCTTTGAGGAAACGCCATACTGATTTCCATAGTGGTTGTACTAATTTACAGTCCCACCAACGGTGTAAAAGTGTTCCTTCTCCTCCCCATCTTCTCCAGCATTTATTATTGTTTGTGTTCTTGATGGCTGCCATTCTCACTGCTGTGAGATGAAATCTCAGTGTAATTTTGGAGGAAAATGCAAATAAAAAACTACACTGAGATTTCATCTTAATTAAGTTTTTAATCAAAATTTGAATTACTGCGAGTTCGCAGTGAACTTTTTGCCTTGGATTTGTTTAGCAACGCATTAGCCAGAATTCAGATTCAAAGAGAAGAATATATTGGGAGAACTGATGATTAAATTTCTGTGACTTGTCTAATAATATAATGCAAAAATCACTTTTTATATCAACACAAAAAATGAGGCTAAACTGGGCATGACCATATATCTTTTGTGCTCAGTATTTTCCTCATCTGTGTGTTTTCCTTATTATCAAATAAGTTTATAAAAGATGCATTTGGGGATGATGGGACCTACAGATTGATGAACTACCACAGGAAGCAACTTTGTTCAAAGCCTATCACCTTCTCAGTAAGCAAGCCCTGAAGAATGACATGCTTTGGGCATCCCATAGAGCGTCCAGGCAGTAATCCTGGCCATCTGTCCATCTGATGATAATTTCTGATGTATTTCTGTTGTGTTGATCACTTGAATTTGTTTTCTTTTACTTTTGTCTGTTTCTTGTGGTACTGGGGGTTGAACCCAGAGGCACTGTACTACTGAACTAAACCTCCAGCCCTTTACATATTTTTACTTTGAGAAAGGGCTTTGCTAAATTGTGCAGGCTGGCCTCCAACTTGTAATCCTTCTGCCTCAGCCTCCCAAGTCTCTGGGATTACAGGCTGTGTGCCACCACACCCAACCATTAGATTTGTTTTGGTAAAATAACAAACAAACAAACACAACAAGTGTCTTCCAAGGGAAGAACTTTAGGTTCTTTCGTTTTCCCACCAAGGGACCTCATGCCTGATGGTGTAAAGTATTGCCCAGCTGCATGGATAGCTATGGGTCAGTGGACAAGGACCTGCTTTGAAGTCACTCCAGTTCAACTACTTCAATACTGCCTGGTCCTTTAGCTTCTTAAAAAAAAGACATATTTAGCATAATGGACACTCTACATAGGAGTTTTACAAACTGTAGGAATGGGGAAAATTCATATGGATATACATTTTTAAGAATTCAAAATCAAAGCAATGTAGTACGTGTGTTTTTTGTTGTTTGTTTTTGGGGTTTTTTAGTCCAGGAATTGACCAAAAGGATACTTAACCACTGAGCCATATCCCAACCCTTTTTATGTTTTATTTTAAGACAAGGTCTCTCTGAGTCACTTAGGGCCTCGATAAGTCGCTGAGGCTGGCTTTGAACTTGCAACCCTCCTGCCTCAGCCTCCCCAGTCACTAGGTTTACAGGTGTGTGCCACCATGCCCAGCTATATTAGGTTTTCTATTGAGAAATCACCCTCCCATCCTGTCACATCTCAGGATTTTTAATAACTTGGTTTCCAAATGTGTGTAAGAGAAGTTTAACAGTCTTACCGCTGCTCACCATATCAAAATAACAAACCATATTCCCACCATATCAAAATAACAAACAGAGGCACAAGGAAGCCTGCAGTGCGGTTGGAACAACCCTTTGGCCATGGTTCCTACGGAGAGCACAGTGTCCACGAAGGGACGGAAAGGACGGACACAACCTGTGAACTGAAGGAGGGAACGCAGGCTTGAATTCAATGACCGCGGCCTGCTGTCCTCATAGAGGGGCCGCCAAGGTCTCCTGCAGCAATCTCAGTTCCCAGGCTCTTTCCTTTCATAAGGTTCTCAGCATGAATTTCTTTTCATTTTAGAATCTTTAAACTCCTGGCCATCCTGTTCGCATGACTCCTACTCTCCATTCACCTTCAGGTTTCTCCTGTCGACTAGATCAAATACACAGACACCTGACACTCAGTAGGGCCTTGAAGATAATCAGTCATGTGCCATTTTGGGTCCTGAGTCATGGTTTGATGGTCCTGGGTAGCTCCATTTAATAGATTTGCAGTCATGCATGATCACAGTGTAATAACAGAAAAACAGGTTGAGATCTATCTGGAAAACTGCTGCCCCAGAGAGCAGAACGGTAATCTGTGGGCATCATGAGACTTACACACCTGTAAAGCTCTTCTTCCTTGTGTGATTTCTGTTGAGAAGTCGGATATGATTCTTATCTTTGCTCCTGTGGAGGTGAGGTGGGTTTTTGTTGTTGTTATTGTTATTGTTTTGTTTTGTTTTTCTGACTTCTGACAAGGTTTTTCTTTACCTTTGATGGCCCACAGTTTGAATATCCATGCCTAGGCGTGGTTTTACGTTGGCAGTGGTGGTAGCATATCCTGTTTTAGTGCTCTTTGAACTTCCTGGATCTGTGATGGGTGTTTTGACAAGAATTCATGAAAAATCCTAGTTGTTATTGCTTCAAAATTGGCTTCTGTTCCTTTCTTTATTTCTTCTCCTGATATTCCGTTTACATGGAAGTTACACCTTTTATAATTATATCACAATTCTCAGATATTCTGGGTTTAGTTTTTTCAGTCTTTTTTTTTAATCTCTTGGCTTTTCAGTTTTGGAAATTTCTATTTTGATATCCCCAAACGTAGAGATTTCTTTCCTCTGCTATATCCAGTCTCCTAATGAACTCATCTGAGGCATGTTTTCATTTTTGTTCCAATAGTTGGATTTCTGGCATCTCTTTTTCCTTCTTTTTGAGAATTCCCTCCTCTCTGATGCACTGCTCCTCTGCTCTTGCATGCTGTCTGCTTGGTCTCTTAGACCATTAATCTGTTAGTCCCAGTGGTTTTCAGTTCCTAGTCTGCTAATTCTAACATCCCTGCCTGCGTATTGGAGTCTGTTTCTGTGGCTCCCTCTTTCTCTTTTGAATTATGTTTTCTGCTGTTTGTTTTGCCTTAAAATTTTTTCTTGATAGCCAGGGGTGATGCATTGGTCCAAGTCATGCTGCCACCAGACCTTTAGTGAATCAAGGGAGATGCAGCCAAGGGGAGGGCCTGTGTGATGCCATCATGAGCTTGGGCCTCTGCACTGTGGCCTCAGCTCCCTCCCCAGCACCCTCAGGCATTTCCCTTTTCCTCCTTAGGCTAGGCTCTGAAACCTATCCCAATAGTTTAGGCTCTGAAAACATTCTTTCTCAAGGGCAGGTCAAGGAGAATAGAATGCTCTGGTGAGTGTTTCCAGATGATTCTTTCTCCACTTATCCTTCTGGAAGCATGAGGAGATTTTCCTCCAATATCACTGTAAGAAACAGGTCAAGCTCCTGAAAATTGCAGCTCACAGCATAAGGATCCTTCTCTGACTGCAAATCTCTATTCCCAGACTTGTCTCTGCAGGGACTCCAGCCATTTGTCCATCACCTTTTAGGTTTTCCCACCCAGGCACTGGTGTGCCTGGGGCTTTCTGCTCTGGGAAGTGGTGATTCTCTGTGTCTGCCTGCTTCTCTCTCCAATGGGGAGGGGGGGGGGGGCAGCAGTCTGCTCTGCGACTTCACATCTTTGCTAGATCTAGGAAGAGTCATTGATTTTTCATTTTGTCCAGTTTTTTACTTAGTAAGATGGAGCGGTGACTTCCAAACTCCTTAGCAAGACAGATGGAAGCCACTGGCTCCTGAAAGCTTATTACTCTACATGCATTTTTCAAGCGAGTGGAACAATATTTGACAACAGCACCTTTTTTAATTGCTTTTGCTTAATCTGCTATAAGCAATGCAACCTCCAGAGAGAAGATGACTTTTTCTAGGGGAGTTTAGTGATTCCTCTGTCATTAACTAGATTTTGTCGTTAGATGCTTCCCTTACCAACTTCACCAAGCCTCATTCTTCTCATCTTAAAACAATGACAAGATCCTTGCAAGTGTGACCTTGGTTGAGTCCTTTGATATTTGCCAAGACCACTTTACCGCAAGAGCCCATTGTGAAGAAGCTGAACCACAGCAAGGGATCCCCGGGAAAGCTGCATGACTGGGTGCTGGACCCTTCTCACATTAGTATGATTGTTAGAATCAGGGAGTTTAGGAGATGGTGAGTTTCTGTTGGTGGGACTTCTGTATTTTATATCTTCAGCACTTTGCTGATCACGTGGTTCTAAATTTTTGGAATATTCACATTTTAAACATTCTTTGGCAATATTCACTAAAGCATTTTAAATTTCTATGTACTTTCAATTGTCTGTTTCCTTCTTTTCTAGGTGTTTGCTGGTCCATTTGGTCACTGTCCAATTTCACAGGACTTCACAACCTTTTCTCTCACACTAAATGAGAACTATTTATTTCATATTTCTTCTTTCCAGAGAGCTCACTGAAATCTGCTAGAGCAGATTTCTGTAAAAATTTAATTACCTAAGAGGCATTTTACGGCAACCTTCAACAATCAAGCTGTGTTCATTCGTAATAATACCTAAACCAGGAGTGGTTTTATAATATTAACACAAATCAGATTTCTTTTATTATAAAAATTACATGCTATTGAAGATATATATACACACACATACATACATATCTTATTTCTTAGTACTTTTAAAGATCTCTTTTTTGTTCTAAATTTTTAAAATATGTAAATCACAGAACCAAAGCTTTATATGTCATCATGGTGCATATGAAAAATATGTAATTGTGACAAGTGTTGCAGCCATAGCAGAACATTAAGTTTCACCCATAACCCAACCAAGGTAAATAAGAAATACAAGGAAGTTTTATTGACAATAAAATTAGCCAATATATCAAGTTGCATGTTTTAACAATGCTGCCAACTAGCAAATCTCTCCCTGGTGTATCCTGATCATGGGCATAAACAGTTGATATCCAGGTCTGAAGGTTATTAACGTACCTGTCATGTTGCAGTACACCAGAAACGGTCCCAGGGGGCCACTTCCATCAGCATCAATATAGTAAAGCCCAGAAGGACTTCCTCGGTGCTTGTGGGCCTCACAGGACTGCTCATACAGCGCTGTAGGAGAACACCATCCATCAGAAGCAGAAGGGATCCCTCAATTGGTTTAATTAGTGTCCAAAGGTTTCCATTTCTGAATTACAGACACATGATACATATTACCTGACATCATTTTTATTAGTTTGTATGACATTATATTTGATTAGGTAGAAGACAGAAAGGTGACATATTATAAATTAAATTTACTTTCACTAACAAAGGAGAAGGACGTTAGCAAGTCAAGATGGATTTAAGTGTTGAACATCGTTAGGTGCTGAACAAATATTTGGCATATAGTTCTATTTGAAGAAAAAGGAAAAAGGGTACTGGTGACTAAAATGAAGATTTTCATGGGAATGTGAGGTCACTGGGCAATGGCTAGGGATTGTATTTTCTCTATGTAAACAGAGGTCACTGGACAATGTCTAAGGATTGTATTTTCTCTATGTAAATGTACTCTTGCTTTTGAGCAAGGAAGATGAAGATTCTGAAGCCTAGTGTCAAAAATTTGAAGGGGCATTTTAGAGAAATCTGTGAATCTGAATCCTATCTGCTGTGGATTCATGATTCTATTCAAATTCCCTCCCTTACAGAACAGCTTAACCTCCTCCAGCAGCCTAATACCTTCCAACAAGTCATGCCACTTCCAACCCCCTCATGGTTTAAAGCTATAAATTCTCTGCCATTTAGTAAAACCTCAGGATACATTTTTCAAGATTGCTTAAATCTGTGTTTTCCTGCACTGCAATTCTAATTAGCCCCCAATCTGCATAATTTTCTTTGTTCTGGATGAGGTTGACTTATTCTGGGTCCGCAGCAAAGCCCAAGGAAAGGGATGAGAGTTATTCTCTCTCATTTTGCAAAACAGGAGGAAAAAAACTTTGCAAGAGGACATCTTAAATCTAAGCAATCTTAAGGTAAATACAACCAGCTATCAAATGAGAATGGCCCCACGGTAAATGGTCCAAATCAACAGAGTTATTTAACAAACTTCTTAGATGAAAACACAAGTAGGATAGATTGCTTTTCTGTCATTCTTTCCCACTTGTATATTTATTTAAATGCACAAACTTATAAATGCCTGCTCGGATTCATTCATATTAATGACAATGATTAGACCTGCATAGTTAACAAATAGGAGAATTCTTGTTTTATATTAATTTCTTGACTTAAATGACAATGTGTACACATGTAATTATATGAGTGTCCCAAACAAAAATGACCTGTTATAACTCTAAGCAGTCTTGTCTCACGGTCCTTGACTGTGGGCTTGGTGAAATTTCACCTTTGCTTGGTGTACCTCTTTGGAAGCCACAACTATGGAGAACCACAATTAGCAACCAAATCATTACATCAGAGTGAAATCTGAATAACTTCTCTTCAAATTTCTGATATTTTCCCTCAGATTTCCTCTGAGTTACATTTGCAGCAGAGATGGCCGTGGACTGTCTGCTCCCTTGAGAAGCTCTTGTCCAGATCCTCAAGCTGGGAGCACAGGATTCTCCCTGAGCCTCATTTGCATGCAGAGAGCAGAGTTAATAACACTCCACACCCTGCCTTCCTGTTACAGTTTTTATAAAAATCAAATTAAAGAAGTCACAAGGAGTTGCTATAAGTTTCAAGTAGAACCTCAGTGCAAGGGAATTGAAGTGATGATTTCCTATCTTACACCGTTTCCTTAAAGACCCAGGGAAGGGCAAATTGTTTGCAAGGAGACGTGGAGAAATGTCAGCAGAGATGCACAGAAAGAAGAGACCTTTAAAAGTTCAAACAACAACAACAAAAAAGGGTGTGTGTGTGTGTGTGTGTGTGTGTGTGTGTGTGTGATATTTTCAAGGCTTCTGGCACGTTCTAATCATTAACAAATTAGTGGTCAATAAACTAGTCTGGGCTTTAAAAGATAGAGGATGATTCTTCACTAAAGACAGATGACGTCTACTTGGGAGAGGCAGTATAGACAAGTTATAGCAAGTCACCTAGAAGTGCTTCCTACAGTGTCTATTAGGAGCACGTGCAAAGCTGGTTCAAACAGACCTCTGGGCTCCATCCCAAGAGATTCAGGTCCAATAGGTTTGGATAAGACCTGAGGTTCTGTATTTATAACACATTCCCAGTGACTCTGAAGCTTCTGGTATGAGGAGCACCCTTCAAATGCTGGAGCTAAGGCTCTAGAGCCTACTTCCTCAAGTTCAAATCCTCAGGGTGCCTTTAAGTAGCCTAAAGGTCAAGTTACTTGACCTCTCTCTGTCCACAGTTTGCAATGAGGATAATAATAGTACTTTATTCTTGAAGCTGCTTTAGGGTTAAATGAGTTAATTCATGCAAATCACTATTTGCATGAGGATAGATATATTTATGTACTCCATAAATGCATACTTTTATAATTATTCACTTATAATCATCCTTACCACCAAGGAAAATTACAGTTGTAAGAAACCTTAAAGGTCTGCTAGTTTTTAGCTGATATCTAATTGCCTCTTCTATAATTTCCATCCCATTATTTTTATACTTAATTTTATTATATTTAATAATAAATGTTGAAAGCCAGGCAACTGAGTATTTTTCCACTTTTCTTTGATTAAAAGGATTCTCAATTGAAACTACAGCCCAACTCAAGGAAAGGAATGAATGAGTTGTGACATCATGCATTCCTGATTTAATCTAGCTTAATTCTACTCTTTACTTTTATTCTACCATACCTAATTCATCATATTTACCAGCTTCTTTTGTGTAACCGACTTAGTACTCCATATTTCTGTACACTGTCTCAACACCCTTGTATTAAATGAGCTTGGGGTTGGGGACAAAGCTCAGTGGTAGAGTGCTTACCAGCATGCATGAGGCTCTGGGTTTGATCCCCAACATGGTGGGGGATAACTAATTAATGATAAAATAAAGTGAGGTGGTTTAAATATAATCTAGAAATTAATTATTATTAAATATTTATTAATTGATAATATTAATAACTAATTACTTTTAATTAATAAAGACTTATTTGAATATGTGATCGCAAAGATGCAGGCACACATAAACAATGAATGAAAAGGAAATGAAGTGACAAAGACACAGAAATGAGGACAATGAGGTGGAAGGCTTACGGGAATGGCAGGTCTCTCCAGTGTAACCTGTGCCCTCGCAGTTGCAGGAGAAGGTGTCCCAGGACTGGGCACATGCACCCCCATGTTCACAGAAGCTGGGCAGGCATCTGTAAGGAAACAGATACGGCTGTAGTCTCCTTGATGAGTCTGCATAAAATAAAAATCCTCTTTACTAAAAATAGATTAATGCAAAAGTATAGCAACCCAAGAAAATGCCATGTTACTAGTGATTTGTCATCAAGATTTTCTGGTCACCATGATATATTTATTTAAATACATTTACTGGCCTATAACTGATCATTATGTATCTTTGACAACTTTCAACACGTCATATTTTTTTGTTGTTGTGACAAAATACTAACTTAATGTGTGGCTGGCAAAATCAACTACAAATATAAAATTTGCCACGCATTATACTACATTGTGGACATTTTTCAAAGAAGAGGAGACAGAGAAGGAGGAGAGGAAGACAGGAGCACCTTCCATCATAATGCAACATAGCTCCAGGAATCGTGAAGAACATTTAACTTAGGTCCACGTGTTGCCCTTTAGATTTAGAATGGGTGATCAATTAATGGTAGATTTAACAATGTTAAGATCCATCTGTGGATTCAATGCAATGTCTATAAAATTGTCAATGGCTTTAAATTTTTATTTTTAGAAATAGAAAAATTTATCCTAAGGTACATGGGGAGTCTCTGGGGACCCCGAATAGCCAACACAATCATGATAAAAAACAGAGTTGGAGTTCTCGCACTTTCAGAGCTTTCTGGATTCTGTTGCATCCCACTGTAAAGCTGCAGAGGCTGTTCCAGCCTACTGGCCTCCAGGTTCTTAGAAGAACTTGGAGAAGGGTGCTGGGTGAACGGGCAAGTTTCTAAGCATAGTGTGGAGATTCCAGGGAGAAATGGTGGCCTCCCAGAGGCTGTGTTGGGATCTGCCCCTGCCCACCTTGTCCCATGGCTGAGAATGCTGCTCAGGAGATAGGAGGGAAGTGAAGGACCTAAACACCACTGGCCTTCTGCGCTGTAGGCCCAGCACTTGGAGGCCAAGGCTGCGAGGGGAAAAGCAGTGTGTACTGGAAAGGCAGGTGCAGAGGAGCTAGGACCTGGCCCTGCCTGCAGGGGCCCAGAGCAGGAGCCGGAGAGGGGCGGGGAGGAGGGAAGTGAGACCTCCTGCTTGTGGCTGGAGGACCAAGGCTAGGCAGGAAGCTACCATGTGGACACTGGCAGGAGTCTCCAGGGGCTTCAAAGGGATCCTTCGAGGAAACTGAAAAGGTTGTGGAAGAAGAGATCACGAAATTACCTGCCCGTGCCCCCAGCACCCCCAAGTGCTGGCACCCCAGCAAAGTACCACAAGTTTAAGGTCAAGATTTTGACTAATTACCTCAAGTTAAGGAGAGTTTAGTCTAAGAGGAGAATAATTATGGGCAATCAGCATCACAATTTTCAAATATTTCAAGGGTCAAAGTATGACAGGGATCCAGAGCAATGAGTAGATGTCAGACCGACAGGTAAGAAGGTGGGAGGCCGGGGTGGAGGAGGCCCATTGGCAGGTGTCCTCCTCCCCTTCCCGTTCTCCTTGCCCATGCCCCTCTTCCCCTTCTCGTTAACATATGGAAAATTTTAAGATCAACCTGACTTGAAGATTCCACAAGTCATAAGAAGATTACAAACCACTGCTGATAATGTAGTTTTACTTAAAATATCTTAGAAGAACTATTAAGTGATCAGAAACATATGAGCAGGCTCATCATAATTTTTTTCAACTAAACATGTCAGTAATTTTACTTGTAGTACAGAGAAGCCACCCAGAGTAAAGGAGACTAATGCTGGAGAAAGTGTGCAGAGGTGGGGAGCCTGTGCCACCTGGCAGTTCTAGTGGGGAAGTAGCAGGCCTTCCTGTTCAGGGAGCTCCAGGTGGCCTGGACCATGACACAGGGCATGGAAGGCAAAGGTGGACTTTTTTTTTTTTTTTAACGCTAAGGTCATGAGAGTCTGAAGGAAGAGGCCGTGCTCTGCAGCATGTCATCCCGAGTACACGTGGCTGTTTTTTGCTTAGCCTAAAATTTTGGTAAAAAAGGCTACTTCATATCCCATACCTTTAGTAGGCTTTTTAGTTTTGGTGTTTGAAGGACATATTTCTATTTTGTGAATTAAAATAATTTTAATTCCCCAAAAGGGCGAGAGTGGTTCATAGACCTGTGTTCAGGATATTTAGAGGTGAGTTTTCAGGATTTCCAAACTGAATGAGAAGGGAAATAGCAAAGCTCTTTTACTCTTTAGAGTATCACATGGTAGCACCAGGTTTCCCATTTTTATTGCTTATGATATGTAGTTGTTTTAAAAACATGTTGAAGGGCTGGACTCTATACACTGACCCAAGAATGAAAGAGTGAATAACCCACATTTGTAATCCCATTTGAAAAGAATTTAAAAGTGTTCCTTAAAACCCTTCTCTGAGCGGGGCACAGTGGCATACACCTGTAATCCCAGTGGCTCTGGAGGCTGATACAGGAGGATCATGAGTTCAAAGCCAGCCTCAGCAAAAAGTGAGGTGCTAAGCAACTCAGGGAGACCCTGTCTCTAAATAAAATACAAAATAGGGCTGGGGATGTGACTCAGTGGTTAAGTGCCCCTGAGTTCAATCCCTGTTACCAAAACAACAGGATAACAGCAACAAACCCTTCTCTGAAGTGTTACAGCGCACAGTGGCTGAGGCAGCATATCAGGGCGGAACACATGACAGAGGAAGCTGCTCACCTCATGGCAGCCAGGAAGCAAAGACAGGAAGGGGCGGGTCCCAACTTCCCCTTCCAGGGCACGCCCCCAGTGACCTAACTTCCTCCCTCTAGGCCCCACCTCCTGAGGTTTCTCCATTCCCACCTGAGGAAGCCGTTAACACATCCAAACCATAGCGCTTCATAACAGATAAGATGTGAACAGATCACATCTGGGGTCTTTGACAAGATATCAATGACTTACAAAAGGAGAAAATCACACATTTGCATCACAGCTGAGCTGACTGCCCTCAGTCCTCACAGTGAGAGCCCTGGGATACCTCCCCGTGAGCCTCTGTTGGCTGAGGGTCCTGCATCTTGCCTGGTGAGCTGGTGCCCAAAGAGCAGGTGACCAGCTCCATGGCATATCTCCAGACACAGGTGACCAGCTCCCAACCACCATCCCCATGACACAGCCTGGTCCCGTCCATGCAGTCCTGAGTCTCTGCCAAGAATTCCAACCCCACAGGCAAAAGTAGGAGTTATTGGGAACAATTGTTTTGTGATACACTCTTCCTCCTTGACTGGCTGTTTTCCTACAAATCAACAGAAGTTTCAAGGGGGAAATTATTCTTGGTTAAATCAAGTTCTTAGTAGTGAAAATTTCAATCCGTGGAAATTATTTTCTTTTAAAATATCACTATGCTTTGTAAACCGAAATATGTTTAGGGGGAGAAGACAGTTTTATGGCTAATGTTTAAAGCAGAATGACTAACAAACTACTTATAAAGTAGAAGGCAGTAAGTTTGGACATTCTAAAATTTGTATTAACTTTTTATTTTTAATCTATAGCATTAATTCTTGGCTTTATTTTATTTTAATTGACATTAAAGCTGTATAGGTTTGTGGGGGTACTGTGTGATGTTTCCACACTTATAGTTACGTGTCATAATCTGCATTTATTTATTGATGGCACATGCCAAGGGGAAGGCAATAAGGCATTTCATATAGAGAAATATCATTCAGGTAAGTGATTATAACTTTTCAGCCAAAAGTAATAGAGATAAGGCATAACTGGCAGTATGAACTGTGTGAAGGCTTAATTTTTAAAAATTAAAATATTTTTCTTGCAGTCTCCATATTTCACTGAGTTTGTCAGTACACAACTATCTTCACCAACCTCTGTGGCTCAAACTGTTACAGAGATTACTTCATATCTGCTCCATGGAATAGATTTGATATTTGGTAGCTGACCCCACAAATGAAAACAACAGTGCCTTGTCCAGACACACTGCCCCTCAGCATGGCCACCCACAAGTGGCATGGTGGCCAGCACTGGGTTGATGACTAAGAGCCCAGTAACATGGGGCCATTTTTAGTTAAAAGTCCTAAGGTATACATAAGCCTTTTTATAAAATGCTATCATTTGAAAAACACAGTTTATACAACTAACAATGAAGGTTTTGAATCCTCACTGTAATATGACTATTTTATTCCCTGCAGAAAGATAGTAGATAAAAAGAGAGAATAAAATAAGAGAATGAAATTCACTTTTCCCCCATGCGTCTGCCTTTTTTTCCTTTTAGCTTTGGAGGCAGGGCTGCTGAGATGGCCCAGGAGGCCCCTACCTGTCGGTGATGCTGCAGGCGTCTATCTGAAGATCGCTGAAACTCCCCAGCGCCCCCTGCTGTACCGAGATGGGATCCACCACTGTGCCACCAATGGCGATGAGCCTCAGGCATCCTTGAAACCCTCCCAGAAGACTTGCACATCCAGAGCCTGAGCTGTTGTCGGGACAGCCTGCACACAGAGACAAAGACAGGAGGAAATCCACAACCTCACCAAGCTAGTCCACAGCATTTATTCTGAGGACTGCAGCTTCCCCTGTTTATGGATTCTTGAAGAATGAATTTTGATAGGAGGTGACACATTACATCACTCACTAGATAGGTGAGAAGGACACAAGTCCGAGTTGATCAAATGTCGGATAATACCTGGAATTCAGAAGTTTAAAAAGTGTGGGGGGGTAAGATTTAAAATTCATGACAAGGAATTAATGTACATCAAAAAGAAGAGATGTTTGGCTTTTAAAATTTCATCGAAGAAGAAATAATATATTTTGGCATCATGTAGCATTAGTAAGAGAAATTAAAATGAAGGTGAAGTTAAAATAAGTCAAGTCATAGCCCATATTTCGTGTAAGAGCCTCTGTATTTATGAAGTGTGGAAAATGCTACTTAAAAGTATAGTTGGATGCTCCTATGTATCTAAACATGTTTAATATCTACCCTGGAGGTGTTTTTGTGTGTTAGAATGTGTGTGCACTTGAGAATATTTTAAAACTAGTTCTACGTTGACTGAACAGAAATACTTAGATTGGCTTTTCTACTAACAGAATTATTTTATTAGATGCTTTAGTCACATATATAACCAAAGACTACATTCTAGTGTTAACAACTTAGTACAAAAAGAAAAAGGAGACACCTCACTTCTAGGGCACATAATGATAAATAAAAGAAAAGTATAGGCTGTTCCATGAGCGAACAGAAATTAAACAGACACTTGATCATTTCCAATATAATAAGTTAAATGTTAAAAGTCTCATCACACCCATCAACTAACTTACAAATGGTAATGCTTATGATATAATTTACCTTGACCGTGTGGGCTTTGTGGAAGAGCAATACTTACATTAACAAGTATGAGCAAGACCACAGCTTTGATTTGAATTAGGCAATATTACCCACACATAAATTCAAACATGTAGAAAATTAGTGATCTGAACTCTCCCACCATCTGCTGAGCTACAGTACATAACTTGATAATGGAACTTAGATTCACGTGTTGCCAGATTAAGAGAAGGGATAAAAGTGCACACTACTATTAAAGAAAGGAAAGCATTACAAAGGGACTTGTTGCAGAATCAAATTACAAGGCATTTATCTAAAACAAGAGTCTGCAAATGTTTTCTGTAGGAGGCTAGGTAGTAATGCTTAAGGTTCTGAGGAGCACAATATGATCTCTATCAAATATTCTCCTTGCTTTTTATTTTTCTTAACAACATTTTAAACATATGAAACAATTCTTTGCTTTGGCCTATATAATAAGTCATGGGTCATAGATGATCTAATTTTGATTTAGTAAATATTGTTGTGATTATGAAATGGGTGCCTCATTTCTTAATGGCACAATGCCAAATACATCATAAATCAAATTAATAATTTTGATTGTGTATCATGAGATTTTAGCTTTTGAAATTTTTTATTATTTGCCCTATTTTTTAAAAACTTGTTTGTGTTGACTGCACAGCATTATTCTTTTCAAGCTTATGGAATCTAATTTCTTTATTTTTTACATCATTTAAATATTAGGTATTGCCAGGTGCATGCCTATAATTCCAGCAGCTTGAGAGGCTGAGGCAGGAGGATGATGAGTTCAAATCCAGCCTCAGCAACTCAGCAAGGCCTGAAGCAACTCAGTGAGACCCTGTCTCTAAATAAAACACACACACACAAAAGGGGTGGGGATGTAGCTTAATGGTTCAATCTCTAGTACCTCCCCCCAAAAAAGTAAATGCCATAGCTCTATGGGTTCTAGATTGATCTGTAACTTGGAATTTATTTCTTTATTTTACCAGTGTTACCAAAGGTAAATTTATTTTCTAGCTTTTTATCATGGATTATTTAACATCTGTGCATTACTCAAGAACTATAATTCAAATAAAACCTCAAAGTGTCAAACTTAATTCAACAATTGCTTGAAAAAAAAAGAATTAAAGAATGATTACAGAACATAGGTGGTTTTCATTCATCTGTCTTTGACTTTATGTTATCGATCACTTGTACAATTTCAAAGAACAGGCAATGAAGATTCTTTTTATTGGAACCAAGGAATTAATTCAATCAATGAATGGAATGGAATAAAATCCTCTTAAAGCTTGCAATGCACAATGTTTGAGAAGAATCTGGAGTTGGGCACTGGAGTGCACACCTGTAATCCCAGCAACTTGGGAAGCTGAGGCAGGAGGATCACAAGTTCAAGGCCAGCCTCAGCAACTTAGAGACCCTGTCTCAAAAATACAAAATAAAAGAGACTGCGGATGTAGCTTAGGTGGTAGGTGGGAGAACACTCCTGGGCTCAATATTCAGCAGCAGTAGTAGTAGTAGTAGTAGTAGTAGTAGTAGTAGTAGTAGTAGTAATAATAATAGGATCATGTGGTCTTCAATGTATTAAACTAGGTAATGAACATTAGCTGTACCAGAGGCTGTTTCTATGTTAAGAAATGATCTATTTCTAATTCATGTGCATCAATTCAACTTAACCACTTTACATTGTAAAAATGGTTAAATCTATTGTTTTCCAAGGTTTACATTCAAATGGGTAAATTCAGTTAAATAGGCATGCATAGAGAAAATTCAAAATTTACTAAAAAAACAGACAAGCTCAAGAATATTTATAAAAGTAATTTTTATATAATTTTATAAAAAATAAAAGCAGAGAGGACAATTGTCTAACAATAGTCAAATTGAAGAGCAGAGGTAATAAATAAGATAGGTGTATTCATGTAATGGAATAGGTACATTCTTTTGAAAAATATTAAATATTTTCAAAATATTTTTGTAATGATCTTAGTAAAAATAAATACTATTATGACATAAATAAAAGTAACAAGCATGTATTACATTAGCACATATATATTTATAGAAATGTGCTCTTGAATGCCTGGGCATTATTATAACTCACAGGCAGAATGTTAAACTGTAAGTGGTAATACAATATTCATTGTTTGACAAATAATAATAATCTCCTGTAGTTAATTTTATTTGTTATTATAAAGAGTTTGGATGGCATTTTCCCTCCTACCTGTCAGAGCTTCATAAACTCTTACTTTTGAAATGATAGTTCTTGGCTTTATTGACTATTTGCCCCTTAGGGTTGTTATAAAATCTATCACATGAAGCAACATCCTAAAGCAACTTTGGTCAGATGTGCACTCCTCAGAATGGGAGGGGAGAGAGCAAGCAGAGCTTCACAGGTGGACAGTGTCCTGCACTCTCACTGAAGGTGCTCACAGGATGGTCCATGTTGGAACAATGGGATGCATGATGTGTGGGCTTGCCGTCAATTTTAAAGATGAATTTTCCTTTAATATTGCACTCTCTCCATCAAAACAACTCTAGGAAGAAAGTGGCAAGATGTGAAGCTGTCCTGATGCCATCAGCAGCTGGAGCACTGATTGGCAAGTACATCTTACTATTGGCAATTTGAATGACATGAGGACCTTCCGTGTGAACATCCCAAAGATGAAGATTTATCACACCTTCCTTAGCCTCCCTTCTCTGAGCTCCCTCTCCAAGGCTGTGATGTTTTCTAGCTGCACTCAAAGAGCCGGCAGATATTCTGCTTAGGAAAGGCTGCCATGTTCCTTGATTTAGTAAAATGTTTCCCTTGTTATTCCTTAGCAATAAAGGAAAGTTGCAATCACTGGTAAAGTTAAACTATTAGTCACTTTGGACAAAACATGCTTTTCATTTATCAGGTGCAAGAAATACCTAAGATATTCTAGAGAAGCCAAGGCTCTGGGGAACATATGTACCATGTACCATGCAATAAAACAGGCGAAAAAAATAAGTACTCACGATCATTTATCATTGTGACTGTCCTATGGAGCAGCGTGATGAAGTGAAGCTCCATAAAGGGTGGCCTGTTTAAAATTGTCCCCACACATGACCCTTTAATGAAGCTTATCTGGTAGACATGCATTTCAGTTCATAATTCCCAATCTCTTTTCATCATCCCCATTAAAAACAAAGTAAGCCAGCATGGTGACTGTAGTTAATCATACTGTATTGTTTACTGGGAGCTTGATGAGAACAGATTTTAAGTGTCCTTAGTCCTCTTCCCACACACAAATGGTAACTGTGAGTGGTGGGATGGATGTGTTAATAAATTTGACAGTGGTAATCCATACACGATGTTCGTCTATGTTATGTATACCTTATACACACACACACACACACACACACACACACATATATATATATACACACACACACATATGCATATATATATATAATTTTTGCTAACTAAATATTTTTAAAAAGAAATTTAAAAAATCAAGGGGCTCCTGGCAGAGTGGCAGCAGCAGGGGGCTGAGGCCTGACCTCTGGTGGCCAGCTGCACAGTAGTGTGCTGGGGTCCAGGAGGAAGTAGCCAGTAGCTCTAGCCTTGCAGGTGGATCACCCAATGCTCTATCTCCACATGGTGTCTCTCTGGGTGTTCTCCCTCTGTGTTTCTCTGTGTTCTCATTTCCCTTTTTTATTTTGGCTCCAGGGATGGAACCCAGGGGCACTTAACCACTGAACTATGTCCCCAGCCCTTTTTATCTTTTATTTTGAGACAGGGTCTCACTAAGTTGCTGAGGGCCTCCCTAAATCTCTGAGGCTGGCCTCAAACATGCAATCCTACTGCCTCAACCTCCCAAATTGCTGGACTATAGATGTGCACCACCCTGCCTGGCTATACCCTCTGCTTTTTAAAAATAAGGACACCTGTCGTATTAGATTGGAGGTCATTTTAATGACCTCATTTGTTTAAATTTAAGTTTTTAAAAATCAATTATACTTTTTGTTGTTATGTAGATTTGTTTATATCTATGAACTTCAATATGACATTTCAATTCATGTATACACTGGGTAATGAAGGATCAACTCAGGATAAATAGCATGTCCATCACCATAAATTTTTATCATTTCTTCCAGGTGAGTACATTTAAAATCTCTTCTCTCTTTTGAGATATGCAATGCACTCCCGTTGACTATTCTCATCCTTCCCCCAGGCTCCAGTAACCATTATTCTACTCTCAACTTCTATGAGATCCACTGTTTTAGATTCACAAGAAAGTGAGATCATGCAGCATTTGTCTTTCTGTGCCTTGCTTATTTAACATAATGTGCTCCAGGTTCATCCATGCCATAGGAAATACCAGATTTCACGATTTTTTGCACCTGAGCACTATTCCATTGTGTTTATATACCATTTTTAAAAAATCATTTATCTGCTGATGGACAACTGGGTGCATTCCATATCCTGGCTGTTGGGAACAGTGGTGTGACACCCTTGTGAGTGCAGGTGTCTTTCTGACACACAGATGGCATGTCCTTTGGCTATAAGCCCAGGAGCAGGATTGCTGGGTCATAGGTAGCTTGGATTCTAGTCTCTTGAGGAATGGCCACACTGTCTTCCCTACTGGCTGTGCTAATTTACATTCCCACCAACAGAGCATAACTTGCTCCACCCTCACCAGGGAAGACCTATTTCCAGATACTGTCATAATCTGAGCTCCCTGTGAATCTGAGGGAGGGACAAGCCAACCCATCTCATTGCCTCTGAAGAAAATAGGATTTTACCTGTGCACATGCCCACTTGGGTTGTGGTTGCTACGTATCTATTTCAAACAGTTATTGACACTTCCTATATGTTTGGATCAAAGGTGACTTTGGTCCTGGGTCAGCCTCACCATTTCTAACACTTTATCTGCTCTATGGCTCATGCTCACGTTGTTATGTTAGCTCTGAGACCACCCATAATCTAAACAAAACAGAACAAAACCATTGTTCTGACATTTTAACTTTCTGTTGAAAGGATGAGGAGTTGTAGGGATGAGATCCAGTTTCCTTACTGGTCAGCAGGGGCCTCTTGATCCTTCTGGCTGTCTGTTTTCCTAGTCACATTGCTGGATCCATCTTCTAAACCAGCAACAGCACAGACGTCTATTTCTAATCTGCCTGAATCCTCTGTCACACCTCCCTTGGGCTTCTCTGCCACCAACTAGCGTCAAATCCCCAAGTGCTCTTAAGATTCCATTGAGCCTGCCTGGATAATTCAGGATAATGTGCCCATGTCAAGGTCTGTAACCTCAATTACATCTGCAAAGTCTTTTCAACCATGTAACACGTTCATGGCTTCCAGGGATAAGGGCAGCTCTGGGGGGAGCTCTGCCCACCCAAAATGTTCACACATTCCTTCATGAAATCCTGTTGGCTTTCATGTATTTGTCTATTGAGACACATCAAATACTTTCTGAAGGAAATGGGAACATGTATGAACACGCATTCCCAGAGAGTGCCACGTCTCACATTTCCTATTGTCTGTTCAGTGGATTCTCTCTGGACCTTTTCCATCTGGGCTAACAGTTGTGCAAACAAAGCCACTTGGATCACAATTCCGTCATCTGCTCTCATTATACAGATTTTTGTCTTCATCTTCACAGAATATCCCTGAACAGTTTATTGTTCATCTGCATTTGGTTGGAAATTTTTTTTATTAGAGATAATTATTTGACAATATCACATCTTTTGAGAGCAGACGTAAGGGGTATCTTGTAACTCATATTTGGAAATCCTAAATTTAGCATCATCCTCAACATGCAAAACTCCTCAGATGGCTAGCAATCTTGGACCACCATTCCTAAAGCTAACTGAGCATGGTCCCAAAGGTTGGCATGTGTAGCGGCATTTTCTATTTATTTATTTAGAGGACTCCTTATATTATCATCCATTCAAGATCAGTCAAGATGCTAATTCCTTGATGTCTTGAAACTGAAACTCCTTTTGTTTACCCAGAGAAGTGGAGCATCTAACTATAGATACATGTATACAACTGTTAAGAGGTAAATTGAGGAAAAGTAAAATGTGAAGTGTTTTATTTGAGCTAAGAACAATTCTCAAGTGAGGCAGCTATAAAAGGGAGTTGATTCTGCCATGAGGGTGGAATGGGAAGGCTTTGTCCTCAAACATGGAAGTGAGCATCTGCTTTCTGTATACACAAACACACACACACACACCGATTGTTTGGTTATACAACTGCCCATTTGGTATACCATGCTGGAAAATCCCTGTGTATGTAAGTTAGTTGGTGGCTTCTGATCTATTAACATCAGTTTTGAATTTTTGAAAGACAGGCATTTTCAAGAAATAAACCAAGATAAATTTTACCTTATGTTTGCAAATCAAACACGGTTAAGGTCACTTATGAAGCCTAACTAGCTTTGTTTGCTCAGGGATTTTTTTAGGTCATTTCAATTTACTGTAACAGTATAAATATACACTCTGTGGCACAAAACAGCTTAGTGAAGTCTTTGAATATATGTGGTTATTTGTTTGAAAATGTACATGTTCATTGTGAAATACGCACACACACACACACACACACACACACATATCAGAAGGCAATTGTGGAATGTATGCAAAAGAGTTTTTCTACTAGGTCTATATTCCTGAGTATATACGATTCTTCATTTTGTAGGAAAGGAGGGATGGGTGATGGGTGGGGTATAGCTCAGTGGTAGGATGCTCACCTAATATGCACAAGCCTTGGGGTTTGATCCCCAGGACCTCAAAATTAAAAAGGGAAAGAAAAAGAAAGGGGGGTGATGTAGTTCTGTGGAGCACTCCAATAACACATGGTTGCATTAGTTAAGTGGCCCTGAGTGTTGGGGTATCCACCAACTGTATGGTGAGAAGTGCGTCCACATTCCCCTGGAATCTCCTCCTGGGTTGAAAGCTCTCTTACTCCAGAATGAGTTTCCTTTCCCATAGGTAGTTTTCTTTCCCATAGTTTTTTTTTTTTCCCATAGCTGGTGTCACTGTGACAGTCCTGCCATGCACAGGTATCTGTGCTCCTTTGTGTGGTTTCCTCACCTGTTTCTCTTCACTTGGCTTTCCGGGTATACAAGCCTAATCTGGAAGGCACATCTCGTCTCACGGAAGCATCTAGGATCCACGACATTGCTTTTAGGGTTTCTTTTAATAAAAAAAAAAAAAGAAGCAAAATTTCCTTCCTAATAATAGATCCGTGCTGTCCATCGGGTGCCTTAATCAGTTCAGATGGCGACACTGAACACCACCAACTGAGTGCTACTTAATGTCCCACAGTTCTGGAGAGGGGCAAGTCCAAGATGAGGGCCATGGGAGACGTGGTGTGCAGAGGGCCTGCTTTATGGTTCACAGGTGGCCACCCTCCTGTTGGGCTAGAGAAGTTTCTGGGTCCTTTTATGAGGGATCCCAATCCCATTCTTGAGGTTCCACCCTTATGACTTAATTATCCTCCCAAAGTTAAGATTTTACCATATGGATTTAGGGAGCATATAAATATCTGGCCCTTTGCACCAATGTAGCACCAATTGCACTATGGCTACATTTAGTATACTTGTGTCCTATTTATTCATTTGATGTTCAAAAAATTCTTTACAGAATATTTTATACTTCCTATTACTCCCTTCCTATTAAAAAATATCTATTTATCCATCTATAAACTGAGCAGTATAAAATGATTAAATAATATGAGTTGAAGTATATGTATCATAAGATTTTAAGTAAGCCAATGACTTTGGACAATATGATTTATTTGATTTTTTAATATTTTTTTTTAGTTGTAGTTGGACACGTACAGTACCTTTATTTTATTTATTTATTTTTATGTGGTGCTGAGGATAGAAACCAGGGCCTCGCACATGCTAGCCGAGCGCTCTACCACTGAGCCACACCCCAGCCTGATTTATTTGATTTTTAAAAGCTGTTAGAAGTCTAAAATCATCTGTTGTAGAGAATTTGCTTATGACATTTGCCGTCTGAAAAAATTCCACTTGTTTCCAGTTTACTGTGTGTAGCTAGCATGTATTTTCTTTTAACATTATGTGAAATTATGAGGTCATTGAAACAGTAAGTAAAGTTACTGGAGGGATTGATTTTTCCATCAGTAATATTAATAAATTAAACTTTTTAGATATGTTATAGAAGGAGAGAGATCATTTCTTAATATGAAGTGATTTAAATTGACAAGAGACCCTGGATGCAGGCAGGGCAGTAAAGATAAACATGGTTCCACTGTTCCCTGTAGTTGACCTGTCTACACTTACCTCCAAAATAATAGGTGTTGCTGGAACCCGTCAGCCCCGTCACCAGCGGTTGGAGAGCCATGTCACTGTCCACCACCACACTCAGGTGGTTCCATTTGGCAGACAGGGACACAGAATGCCACTGCCCGTCATTGAGCCCAGCACCTGGAGGGAAGGTCGGTGCAAGGCAACGATGAATTATGAACTTTGTAAACACTTGAAAACAATTTTTCAGACCACTGAATCAGTCCAGTGAGAGCAGTATTTACATGTTGATATATCACGGGGAAAAGGAAAAAATAGCTACCTTTCTTTAATGAAAGGATTTCATTTATTTTGACCAGAGCACACAGGTGAAAAATATTACTCCTTCTAACGAGTCACTTAATAAATTCTGATAATGTGCTTAAAGTAGCACCTTGAATTTAATGATCAGACATACATGCCCAAAGCCTTTACCCATGGGATTTAAAATGCAGTTTATAAGGTTCAGTCTTCAAAGGGAATATTTACTTGCTTCACTAAATCTAATAAAAATAAATATTCTCAAAGAATCAGGAGATAGTTGTTCAAATTAAGTCAATAATAATTGTAGCCAGGAGTGGTGGCACATGCCTATAATCCCAGTGACTCAGGAGGCTGAGGGAGGAGAATCACAAGTTCAAGACCAGTTTTAGCAACCTAGCAAGGCCGTAAGCAACTTAGTGAGACCCTGTCTCAAAATTAAAAAAAATAAATAAAAATAAAAGAATTGGGGATGTGGCTCAGTGGTGGTTTGATAGCCCTAAATTTAATCCCTGGTACAAAAAAAAAAAAAAGAAGAAGAAGGAGAAAAACTGTAAAAGTCTTGAATGGGAGAAAAGGTCATTAAGCACCCACTATAGTGCATCCATCAAGGTCAACTCTGCTTTCACTGTTTGAGGGACTTCAGACTAGTTGAGCAAAACTGGTGGTAATGCAAAACGATTTTTGTCCACAGAAATGCAAATTATTGTGCCTGTGAGATACAATAATTAGTTATTGATGATGTTGTATCTGTTTGTAAACTCATTTTGTCATTCCTTGTCAACCAGTATGCATGGTACTTGAAACTCTCCTTTGAACTGATTGGTTCATCTTACTGGTTTCCTTGTAACTAATAAGCTAAATAAAATATTTTTAAAATTTATTTTTATTTCTAGTTGTCAATGGACCTTTTATTTTACTTATTTATATGTAGTGCTGAGAATCGAACCCAGTGTCTCACACATGCTAGGGAAGCACTCAACCACTGAGCCACAACCCCAGCTAAAATCTTTAACATATATCCCTGTGTTCTCTGAATGAGAGCATTACAATTGCAGACATCATTGTACCTTCTTTTATTTAATATTTGATTTAAAATGCTTAGGAAGTAACTAGAGGCATACCTTACATGTAAGTACACTATTTTTATATATTTACATTCATATCCATATTATTATATCATATTATTTTGAAATAATATGATAGCATGATAAATTCTTTGATGACAACTTTAAGCACTAAGTATTTATAACTACTACAGGTAGACTATTATTTTCCTTCATTAAGTAATATGTCAAAGATACGTTCCAATAAATGGATTAAAAGTGTAAAATTAGCCTGTTATGTGAACACTTCATTGGTGTTTCAAAATTAGGCAAAAATCTTAAGGAGTCAAATCTATTAACCTCTAGGTTATTGGGAATTTTTTTTAATACATTTAACATTTTAGATGATGATCTTAGGAATCCTGCTAATTATTAAAATGGTTCTTGCTCAATTTATTTCCTTGCCACACATACTTTTAAAAAAAAAGTTAATATATTATTAGCAAAATGTAGTGTGGCTCTTATATTTTAACGATTAACATTAATATTTCAGTTTTCCCTTTTAACCTTCAGTGATATGTGAAGCAGAAACAGAAATACTAAGAGTAATAAGGAAAAACTGCACTTTGAAACGTACCAGATGACTAATGTCCTCAATGTAAACACAGGCCCTGTCTAAACACAATCTCTGGGCTCCTTTGATACTGTGCATCTCTGTGCCTTTTACCTTCTTTGAGTTCCTTTGCTACTGTTAAAACAGTAGAAAAGTCAAATTAAGTGAAAGATGGTTGTCCCCAGACATGCAAATGAATTTGGTGGAAACCCAACTGACCTCCTTCCTCCTCCCACCCAGTCCCACCCCAGGAAACAGACTAGTTTTATATTATATGTAAATTCATTGTCACTTTCTGCTTACATTATCTGTCATCCTCTGAATTATCCTTTGAATTTGTTGTAACATCTGGTTCCCTCACTAACTAATGAGTTAAATAAAAATCCTTGACATGTTCTTTTTATAACTATGTAAAATCCCGATAGTGCCCTCTCTAAAAATATCTTTGACAAATGAAAGTAAACTTGGTATAGTTTTTTTTTTTTTAAGTTTATCATTTATCCTGCAAATAATTTCTTTTTTACTGTTAGGTTATAATTGGCCTTTGACCATAATTTATATCCAAGGAAATCATTCACAGTATTTATGAACATTTTAATGAGAAATCTTAAATTAATGAAGCAAGATTCTACAACAGAGATTCTTTTTTAAACACGTTTGCATGTGAAGACGATCTCTTGTCAACAACTAAATTGGAAGCACAATGTCACTCTCGCAAATCCATCAGCTAAAGCGGTGGGTGTGTGGGTGTGATGTAAGGACTTTGTATTTAATTCTTGTTAGGGTGCAAACCGGAACTGGAGAAAACGCTTGCTCAGCACTTTGCCACATCTAGGAAACATGCAACACGTTAGCAATAATGTCTTACTACTGAAGGAAAAAATCTGAACAGATTTTGAAATGGACCAAAGAGGTGGCTGGGAATATTTTCAATGAAAGAATTAAGCTGATTTTATAATTCTCCATCTTTGACTAGGTATTTTACAACCGTGTAGGGACAGAAACTGACTTGTGGAGAACAGAGAGCAATGCATGTGAGACCTATTCAGAGACACACACGCAGTTCAGGGAAGGAACACAGGGCTTTGCTGTCCTTTGGACACTGACCAGTTTTGCTAGATTTGCACTTATTTGCAATTTCATTTCAGGATTCCTTTTTCTGACTATAAATGTGAAGCATTTGGAGTTCTTTTTTGAACTGGCTTTCCTGGTGTAAAACACAAATCACTGGCCACAGTGGCACACGCCTGTAATCCAGATGGCTGGGGAGGCTGAGGCAGGAGGATCGCAAGTTCAAAGCCAGCCTCAGCAACATACAAATAAAAACTTCCTTAATGCCAAAGACTTTCACTCATGCTCCCTTTTCTTAGAACATTTCCTTTAGAAAACTTGTAAATTCTTCCTCTGCCTCTTCGATGTGTAGATGTGTATGTAGATTTAGAAAAAAAAATACTTAGTTTTAAAATAACTTTAGAAATCTTATAAAAAACTTATAAAAATTTGATTTAGATTCTTTGTAGTTTGACAACCTAGGGACATTTTTTTTTCTTGGGGTCCTGGAGACATTTCTTTGACATGTAGATTTGTAGATGTCGGTGTGGGGGTTTAACAAGGGTGCTGGTCCCACCTTGAGACTTACCTGCTTGTCAAAGAGGGAAGGGCTGTAGTTTTCTTCTGGATAAAACAAGGAGCCTTTACAGAGGTCTCCCCAGCTACCAGAGGAATTTAGTATGGGCTATTGTAGCAAAAGGCCCTGTTGGGTCCCCTTACTTAAAGAGGAGTTATCTTTTCTTGGTAGGAAATTATTTATTAGAGCATATTAATTATACAGAGTAGTGGGCCTCACATTCTCCCATGAAGGTGACATGTTTTGGACATTCCCACACACCATAACCTCTCCTCCCACATCCTGTTCCTCTTCACTGATAGTTCCCTTCTACTTTTACGTGGTCTTGTTTCTTGGATTTTTCTTTCTTTCTTTTTTTTTTTTTTTTCCTGCATTGGGTATTGAACCCAGAGGAGCTTAACCACTGAGCCACATCCCAAGCCCTTTTTATTTTTGGACAGGGTTTCCCTAGGTTGCTGAGACTGGCCTCAAACTTGTGATCTTCCTGCCTCAGCCTCCTGAGCAGCTGTGATAATAGGCATGTGCCACTGAGCCTGGCTTATTTATTAGATTTTCTTTTTAACCTTGAGGACTTATGTGTAACGGGTGACATCTGGTTGGCTGCAGAGATGGATGAAATTTCTTTCTGTTTTTTATCGCCTTGTTAGCAATCACTGAGATGCGCATCAAAGACTCGTTTAATACTTATTCAATAACAAGACCATTTCATTCTTTTCTCTCTTTGTGAAGAAGATTCACTAAACTGGCAGGTGATCTCATTTTTATTTCCTCAGAATTGGTTCTGTTACTAGTGAATGAGTTGATCTTTGACATATATTTATTTTGTATATTTTGGGGGAACAATTTCACACTTTTTTTTCAGGGGGGAATGCTATTTGTGAGGAAACAGAAAATAGGTTTGCATTTTCAAAAGGTGAAGAATACATATTCAATCTGAATACCTCTGTTTTATCCTCAGTCATTTTTCTGGGATCAGAGGAGGGTAGATACAGATTCTAATATCTGGACTTGCTGGATCATTCCAGAAGTATCTGCCCAACAAAAACAGGTCCTGGGAGGGAGATGGGAAAAAGGGGGGCCTGATGGGGGGGAATAACCATTATGCTAATAAAACCAGATTTCCTTCCTATTGTTCTCCCTTCTTTGAAAGACTAAGGTTTCCACTTCACAAGGGGAAAATAGTGAGGCTTAGGAGCATCTGTGATTTTTGAATTGCTGAGATTCTTCCTTGAACACAGGGTGTCTTGAAAATGGGTCAGCCTTCAGCAAAAGGGTAAGGACTCCTGGTATTTGCTGGCATCTTTCAGGACAAGGCAACAGTTATCAATTTGTCTGGTAGGCGAGTCAGCCATGAGCCGGTGGGTAGGGGAAGGACAACAGAGGGCAGGAAGAAACAGGGAAGACCTCAGACATCACTAAGAAAAATCCATGAGTCCCCAAACTGAGGCCACAGGGAGCCTGACTGGGCAGGCAGCCTTCTACAAAATGGCAGGGCTGGGGGGACAAACTGTCCAACCTTCGCCAACCCATACATAATTATAATCCCTTCAGGGAACTCTCGCTTGAAGTCAGGGGGAACTTTCATCAAAGCAGACAAGCTCCAGAGAGATGGGCCTTCTCCAAACATGGTTAATTATAATCCCTTAATGGAACTGCCAGTTCCAGACCATGCCACCACCATCTCTTGTAACCAGGTGGCCAGGACCCTCCCTTGTCACTAAAACCAGGTTAAGACCACCCCTTGTGACCTGGTCATCAAGACCCTCACATAATTAACCACGTCAGGGGGTCCAAGAGAATAGAACCAGGACAAAGAAACTCAAACCCCTTAGAATCCTCAGTTCTGCAAGGCCACTCCCTTCTTTTCAGAGACCATCTGAGCCATTCAGTATCTACGCTGTATACTTCTCTCTTATTCTCACTTTCCCAAATGAACTCCTGCATGTGACTCGTCTGAGATCCTTCCTGAGATTGCAAGAACCCAGGGCTCAAAATCTCCACGGCTACTTCTGTGGATCTCCTCCTTTGCTGCAAGTTACCTACTGTGTAGAGAATACCTCTCCCCATAGCAGAAGAGGAGAGCAGGCAGAGGGAGGAGGAGAGATGAAGAAGGGAGGAAAGTAACGGAAAAGTGAACATCTCTGTGTGGTATCTGCTTCACTAGGTCCCCCCCGGCATTTCTACTGGATGGAGGCTGGGCACATGTTTATCAGGAAATGGAGCTTAAGTATACGACATATTTTTCTGATATATCAGAAGTAGATCTGCAGAAAAGTGCACTCCTTCCTTCCTTCCTTCCTTCCTTCCTTCCTTCCTTCCTTCCTTCCTTCCTTCCTTCCTTCCTTTCTTTTTCTTATTTGGTACTGGGAATTGAACCCAGGGGCTCTTAACCACTGAGCCATATCCCCAGCCCTTTTTATATTTTATTTAGAGACAGGGCCTCACTAAGTTGCTGAGACTGGCTTTGAACTTGCAATCCTCCTGCCTCAGCCTCTGGAGCTGCTGGGTTCTCATTTCTTATATATAATCATTTTGGGTCCAAGGATCACTACAGTGATGGCTACATGTCCCCCATATAAACAGTCTGGAAGATCCTCAAGGAAAATGGCCATCCTGTTCCTCCAAATAGGAGCATTAGGTGTCTCGTGGCCTCAGGTATGGACTTAGTACACAATGAGTCACCCTCTGGTTGGTTGTAAGGTTTATGTGAACATACATTACCTGCTGTGACGTTCCTCAATGACTGCCCTGGCTGGAAGAGGCTCAGTTTGAGTTTTCCATCCTTAAGAAAGAGGAGAAAACTTCCCGCACCATGCCACAGTTCACCAAACAGCAAACGTCCTGCTTTGTTCCATGTACGAAACTGGAATGTGACAGATACTTTGTCCTCCCCAGAGTTGCCTGGCAGAGCCAGATAACTCCTAGAGCTCAGAAAAGTGACAGGGATGGTCTGTGGTTGTGGACATGAGAAGGACACATTTCCCTATAAATAAAACAAAAGGTCATGTTAGAGCTTCACGGTGCTTCTGTCTAATGAAAGATAGACTTTGCACAGATTTACAAGGGCTTTTATTTTTCAATCCAGAATGATATTAATCTACTTGATAAAGCTTGAATCTATTATATTTGTCTGATTTTCCAATGTAAGTATTATCATAATTGGGAAAACCTATCCTGATGACTTTGTATGAGTGTGTGTGTGTGTGTGTGTGTGAAAATCTCCTCTATTCTATTTCTCAGCATTAGCAAAGGAATAGTGGTATCATCTAATTCAATAGGAGTTATTCTATTTCCGCCATTTTCCAGTCCTCTGACAGATGACAATGACCAGGACATTTCCATACTCTGACTGTTCTCCTGGACAACATTTGATCTTTCCTAAATAACATTCCTCAAAATGTGCTTTGTACCAAGTTCATTATTTTACTGATTTTCCCATTAATTAATGAGTCAATTACATTTTTGACATAAGGTTTTTCAACAATTACATGGTTCATATTTGTTTAGCTTTTGGAAAATTATACTTTGACAGTATTCCAAATTTTTTTCCAGCTCAGGCAGTTACATAAAAAGTTTGCTTATAGTGTGTTTAGCATGAAGATATTAATTTTTATACTCAATCATGTCTCTGTTTTCTTGGGTAGCTTTTGAGTTTCCAGTCTGTTAGGAAAGTTTCATGCCCCCCACCAGGTTCTATGCATAATCACGCAGATTTTCTTCCAAGAATTGCTATCATTGTTGTTAGTTTCTCATCTTCCTGAAATTTACATATTTTGGTATATTCAAAATAGTGATCCAGGTTTACTTTATGCCTTATGGACACTGGTCTTTTCCAGAAGAATTTATGAGATAGTTCCTCCATTTTCCACTGGGCTGAACCCTACAACTTGTTACTAACTTACAAGTAGCCTGGGATCTTTCTGATGTTTTTGCTTTGTTCTACCAACTTGCCTAACCCCACCCAACACCATATTGATTCTTATGGGCTTAGGGCATGTTTTAATATCTGGCAAGTAAGGCATCATCTTTTTTTTTATTATTGGTTGTTCAAAACATTACAAAGCTCATGGTATATCATCTTTCATACATTTGACTCAATTGGGTTATGAACTCCCATTTTTACCCCAAATACAAATTGCAGAATCACATCAGTTACACACTCACGTTTTTACATAATGGCATATTAGTGACTGTTGTATTCTGCTACCTTTCCTATCCCCTACTATCCCCCCTCCCCTCCCCTCCCATCTTCCCTCTCTACCTCATCTGCTGTTGTTCAATTCTCTCCCTTGTTCCCCTCCCCACTTTCCCCTCACAACCTCTTATATGTAATTTTGTGTAACATTGAGGGTCTCCTACCATTTCCATATGCTTTCCCTTCTCTCTCCCTTTCTCTCCCCCCACTCGTCTCTGTTTAGTGTTAATCTTTTCCTCATGCTCTTCCTCCCTGTTCTGTTCTTAGTTGCTCTCTTTATATCAAAGAAGACATTTGGCATTTGTTTTTTAAGGATTGGCTAGCTTTTCTTAGCATAATCTGTTCTAATGCCATCCATTTCCCTGCAAATTCTATGATTTTGTCATTTTTTAGTGCTGCGTAATACTCCATTGTGTATAGATGCCACATTTTTTTTATCCATTCATCTATTGAAGGGCATCTAGGTTGGTTCCACAGCCTAGCCATTGTGAATTGTGCCGCTATGATCATTGATGTAGCAGTGTCCCTCTAGCATGCTCTTTTTAGGTCTTTAGGGAATAGACCTAGAAGGGGAATAGCTGGGTCAAATGGTGGTTCCATTCCCAGCTTTCCAATAAATCTCCATATTGCTTTCCAAATTGGCTGCAACAATTTGCAGTCCCACCAGCAGTGTACAAGTGTACCCTTTTCCCCACATCCTCGCCAGCACTTGTTCTTTGACTTCATAATGGCTGCCAATCTTACTGGAGTGAGATGGTATCTTAGGGTGGTTTTGATTTGCATTTCTCTGACTGCTAGAGATGGTGAGCATTTTTTCATGTACTTGTTGATTGATTGTATGTCCTCCTCTGTGAAGTGTCTGTTCATGTCCTTGGCCCATTTGTTGATTGGGTTATTTGTTATCTTATTGTTTAATTTTTTGAGGTCTTTGTATATTCTGGATATTAGGGCTCTATCTGAAGTGTGAGGAGTAAAAATTTGTTCCCAGGATGTAGGCTCTCTATTTACCTCTCTTATTGTTTCTCTTGCTGAGAAAAAACTTTTTAGTTTGAGTAAGTCCCATTTGTTGATTCTAGTTATTAACTCTTGGGCTATGGGCGTCCTATTAAGGAATTTGGAGCCCGACCCCACAGTATGTAGATCGTAGCCAACTTTTTCTTCTATCAGATGCAGTGTCTCTGATTTGATATCAAGCTCCTTGATCCATTTTGAGTTAACTTTTGTGCATGGTGAGAGAAAGGGATTCAGTTTCATTTTGTTGCATATGGATTTCCAATTTTCCCAGCACCATTTGTTGAAGATGCTATCCTTCCTCCATTGCATGCTTTTAGCCCCTTTATCAAATATAAGAAAGTTGTACTTTTGTGGATTGGTTTCTGTGTCCTCTATTCTGTACCATTGGTCCACCTGCCTGTTTTGGTACCGGTACCATGCTGTTTTTGTTACTATTGCTTTGTAGTACAGTTTGAACTCTGGTATCGCTATACCTCCAGATTCACACTTCCTGCTTAGAATTGCTTTTGCTATTCTGGGTCTTTTGTTTTTCCATACGAATTTCATGATTGCTTTATCTATTTCTACAAGAAATGCTGTTGGGATTTTGATTGGCATCGCATTAAACCTGTAGAGAACTTTGGGTAATATCACCATTTTGATGATGTTAGCTCTGTAAGGCACCATCTTTATGTTGTTCTTTATGTTTGTTTTTGTTTTTTATTTCAGGTGGTGGAAGGAAGGAACAGTGGTTATTTATTTACATGTATGAATTTCAGTTGCAGAGAAAAAGCAATTTTATTCTATTTGGAATTTTCTTTGAATAATTTTTATTAATATACTGTATATGATTTCGGGAGGGGGAAGCATTACTAAAGTAACATAGATAATCTAGGTTAGTAGTTCTCAAGCCTTGTTGAACCAGATGGCTGTTAAAAATCCACAACTGGACCAATTAATTCCCAGTCTCCTGGAGTGGATTGAGGTGAGAGTATCTTTTAGATCTCCTCTGGTGCCTCCAAGCTAAAGCCAAGTTTTAGAATTAGTGATCCAAGGATTAAAGTCACTTTTAAGACTGAATCATATTTCTAAAAATTCTGTCTTAACATACTTCAGAAACTAAAATAATTCAGTTTTCATTTTAAAATAATCTTCAATGTACATTAAAACTATATATATATATATAAATCAGAACATCCATTCTTGGCTTTTTAAAAAAATTCTACTGAATGTGATAAATTTTATTGTAAAAAAATTTGCTATGATGAATTAAATATAAAAAGATGAACAGTAATAGACACTAACCCATAGTATAAATCTAATCATCAGACAATTATTAATTTTTAAAATTTTTTCATCAGCTGCAAATGGTAGGGATCCAGTCTGACTTGACCACAGCCATCTTGAGTCATAACAATCATGGTCCCAGAGGAAGCTGGCCAGTTTTGTTCTGCACAGTTTTATAGCAAACTACAAATAGATAAGACCATCAGAGTGGTAGGTGGAGCTTTAGAAGCTGACCCTGGTGCAGGAATGAGCTCAGTTCTTTGGCATTAGCTTAAGGAAGCCAGGAACATTCTGGCTTACATGAAGTCATTTTTGTCCTAATCCACACATATGCCCCTCCTTCTGACCCAAATTGTGGGGATGCATTGGTTTTGCTGCCACCCAGGATGGAGCTTCTGTCCATAAGACCCCCAATAAACAGCACTCTGTGCAGTCCTGACTGTCTGCCTCTCCCTCTTTAGCTTATCAGGGCTGGGTTGTTCCAAACACTTGTCCTCATTGTTTAGGTGGTAGTTGTTTGCACCCACCCAGAAGTGAAGCTTCCTGCCACAGATGAGTGATGAGTAGGTGAATGAGTCAATTCTGACAATTGAATTTTCCAAATTACATATATATATATATATATATATATATATATATATATATATATTCCTTTTAAATGTTGAAGCAACAGATTTTCTATTTTTATAAAGAACACCTGACATTGAAATAACTCTCAAAATGGAATTCTTAGATCTACCATTTTTTATTCCCATGCACAATTTGGAAGGAATCTTCTTTTCACTTGTTTCCATGTCAAACTGATACATTTCACCATCTTCAACCAATTCAATTAATTAGTTAATAGTTTTCGTTAGAAGGATATTTAGGACCCCATAGGTGTCAGGGTTATTGTGGTTCTCCTGATTGGTTATAATCAGATGATAATTATGCCAAGAAATCCATCCATGATCCAGTGTAATATGAAATTTGCATGGCAAACAATGTCTGAGTCCCTCCAATAGTGTGGCTCCTTGTGACTCATTCTTAACTCATTCCTATTCACCTCAATGACAGTACATAGGGCAGCAGCCCCAAAAATGTCAGGGCGGGGATGAAGGACTCTTCTTTACACCAGGGATTGGCAAACACGAGATGGCTTGAAGTTCCAGAGGTGTTAGCTAGGCATCTTGGTGTGGAGGCCCATTGTCCAGACACATCTTTGCATTAGATTGGTTTCTGAGAATGCACCTCTGGCAAAGCTGGTGTCAGTAACTGAGAGTCTCCCTTCTCCTTCCTGTCCCAGAAATATTCCGTGTCTCAGTTTCTCCAAGGACGGGGATTCAGGTAAAAGACTGTTCTTCCTTTATCTTTCACCTTGTCAAAGGTACCTGGATCCTTCTTATCAGTGTTCCCTTCGTGTTTCGCTTTTCAAGCACCTTGATGTTTTCTTAGCCACCATTTATGTTTCCTTGGCATGGTTCACAGTAGGCTTCTAACTCTTCCTCCTCCTCCTCCTCCTTCTCCTCTTTTTTTCCCCTTAAGCTCCTTGGAAGATTCATGGGTCTCATGGCTATTTTTCCCCCTTTCTACCTGAAACCCAAGTGAAGTATTCATTTTGTGGCCTGTTGAGCCAGAACCAAAGGTATTGTCAGATTTTGGTCCTAAATCCCATAAGCCAACTCCTTGAAGCCCATAAGAGGAAAGAAAACACTTTTTAAAACAATATCAGTAAGTAGTCCCGTGATGTGCTTCTGACACTTGTTGAACTGAACATGAACTTGCCCTGTAACCCAAAACTTAGGTATTTTTAATTTTAAACATGGAAATAAGTTTACTGATTTGGAAGCATTTCAAGTTATCTAGGGATAGCTCATTGGAGAATTTCATTGCAAAATAATTAGTCCCCTGAGAATAATAATACCCAAAATATTTGAGACATACAATGTCTGATCTCCATGCAAAAAAGTTATTTTACTTCATATTAACATGAAATAAGCATGTCCCGCAAGGCACATTTACTTTTTAGCTTTTCAATACATAATAAAAAACTTATATCACATGCCACTGTTTAAATAATAAGAGTTGATTTTATGAATATTATATGAAATGAACACCCAAAAGAAATATTTTAAGGGCACAAAACACTAAGAATTCATTTTCCTTCCCTTTCCTTTTAAGCTTCTTACCATAACAAGGACCTGTGGTTTGTTTTTCTTGGCTAATTCAACAATATCCACTCCATTATAATAAAGATTTTCTATACATCCATGAAAGTTTGTATGTGAGATTGCCAGGGACCCTGCAGATGTCGGGATTCCTCCAAAGCTGATCTTAGAAAGAAAAATGACATGAATAACATTGTTTAGTGATGTTTTGATTATCTCTTTAAAACAGTGATGGTTAACAGGTACAGCAATGGTGGTCACAAATCCATCTGCATCTGCTTATATTTCCACATTTGTTCATTTCAAATGAGGCCCCCCCTATTCTAAGTGGCACTTTTTGATGGTTTTATTTCTGGTACCAGACTTTGTGCATTAACTTAAAGAAAGCGGCAGGCAAACTTTCTCTATGAAAGGCCATGTTGTGAATATTTTTTGCTCTGTGGGTCACTTGGTCCCTTCTGCACCACTCCATAGTGTAGTTTTAGCACCGAAGCAGCCACAGACAACACATTTTGGAAATGGACATGTGTTCCAATGAAACTTTTTAAAACGACAAAATGGCTCTTTTAAAATAAGACCAGATTCGGGCCTATAAAGTGCCAACCTCTACACTGGGTCCTATCTTTTGTTATTACACAGTTAAGGTAATAAAACCATGGATGATCTGGTATAGACCAGGGTCTCTGTAGATATTATGTGCCAAAACCATGGGTATCAGACACTCATCACAGCTTTCCTGGTTTGCTCTGATTCTTCATGTGCTCAAAAGTAGCTCAAAACTGTCCTTGAAGAACAGGCAGAATAGATGTCATTGAAAAGTTAGATACATACGGGCGATGTATTGCAAAAGATGTTATGTCCTCAAAGAAGTTAAGAAACTGTTTATAGGGCTGGGGTTGTGGCTCCGTGGTTGAGCGCGTGCCTCACGTATGGGTTTGATCCTCAGCACCACATAAAAATAAACAAATAACATAAAGGCAGTCTATCCATCTAAAACCACAAATGTTTTTTTTTTTAATCATGCAATTTATGATAACCTCAAAGTTAAGATCCAGGTAACTGGATTCTCCTCTTGCATGGAAATGACGAGTGTGTTTGTCCAACGTGAAGTTGACATGAGTGCTGAGGACCTCGATGAGGACGGAGTGCCAGTGCTGGTCATCCAGCAGGCTGCCCAGGGTGAGGTTCACGTGGGCACCAGCAGGCTGCAGGTTGGCATTGCCTGAAAGGAGAAAGCACAACAGGCTGAGGTGGCTCTGTTAAAAACCATGGATTCCCTTTGCTGCATCAGCACTACAACTTAGGTCCACCCTTCCATCCCACGTAGCTATCATCCAACTTTCTCTTCATCTGAAAACAATGATATTTTGACATCTTTTGTGATTTCTTTTGTATTCATTTTTACACTTTGTTGAAATTGCTTTTTTTCAGTGATTTGTTTTTTATTACTTTTCATGACATCCTCATTTACCTTGCAAGTATTTTCTTTGCTAGAACATCACTCTCGGCACCAGCTCATAATTTCACAACAGCCTATTCTTATCTGTATGATTATGTATAATGACGATATGTGATATATTATATGTATAATGCATTTATAATGGCCTTCTTACACAGTTGTCAAAGTAGGTGCTGTTTGCGTAAATCCTACTGGAGATGTGTACAGGCTGGATGCATTTGCTAGCAATGTCCCTCAGTTCTTATTCGCACTTTCCCATGACAATTCCACTTTGCACTCATTATCCCAGGGTAACTATCAGTAATGTGTCCCTGAACTTTCAAAGGTGTTTGGCTTCACTGATAAATCATATGGTCTCTTTCCTTAACTGTGAAAATTAAGTACCAATGGATGTATTTCAAACTAGCCAGATTGTTATTTTAATCACTGGCATGAAAGTACAAATGCCTTTTACCTGAATTAAGAGAAAAGACAAGTTTTCCTTTAATTAATTGCAGAGATACGTGATTTCCATGTTGTCCTTCTCTGTGGAGTAGAATCCCATTGTTCTGCATGGTTTTAAATTTCAAAGAAATAACATCTCTTATCGGTCTCATGGGCTTTTTATCCAATCTGTATAGCAGGGCTCCTAGTCCATCAAAATAAACCACCTGAGATCCTGGGAAAGAGGATAAGACAAAGTAATTCTAACTGTAATACATCCTACATTGCACCTGGAAATGGATAGGCCAATACACCTCAATATACACAAACACACAGGTTACATTTCTAGTTGCTCATTGTTGGAAACACTGATAACCATGTATTCTTGATTGGTGTCACAAGTTGATTTACCTAATACTCATTGGTAGGCTTTTTCATTTTCCAAATTTATCATTGAAAAACACATTTATTAATATATTCTCACTGACTTCTGTCTTTATACTGGTTTATTTCTTCTCATTCTATTTGATTTTTAAAAATCAGGAAATATGTTGTATTTCTACTAAATGAGTTGTCTGTTTTAAGATCGTTCTTCTGTTAAGAATCAGTGTCACTCAATTTAAATGATTTATTCATTCCCAGTAACTTTGACTTCTCTTGATTCTTATACATGTACACACATTAGTGAAGATTTTGTTTGTTTATAAAACACACACACACACACACACACACACACACAGCTGGTTCTGTTTCTCTGGAGGAACTTAACTAATAAAGGCATACATTTTTTATTTCGATGCTTTGTTGAGAGAGCATGACTTCAATAACACTATTTTGGGCCTTCCGGAGAAGCCTGTCAGAACTACAATTCTGCCGTTTCTTCTGAGCTTTCTAACAGGGCCTTACAATTTCAACTATAAAGGTCATGATCATTCACTTCATCAAAAAACAAGTGTGTCTTATCTATAATACAAAAGAACATCTGTCAAAATCAACTGAAGATGGAACAACAGACAAAAAAAAATTAACATTACCCAGAAAAATCTCTTGTGTTTTTTTTAAATTAAAAGGAAGAAAAAGAAAGCAGTTATCTTCAAAAAAATATATGTATCTAATAAACGGAGGTGCACAAAACATGTGAAGCCATCAGAAGCCAACCAGCCCAATCATTCAAGCTGAGATAGATTGTTTATCGTATTTAATTTCACAAAAATATTTCTGCAAGTCTTTTATGTGGTTATCCCTTTTCTTTAGGTTATGCAAAAATATATAAAAAATTGTGCCTCAAAAAATCATCCATTTTGTGCAGCTAATATTTGAAAGTTTACAAGTCTGATTTTCTCACATGGGGTTAAGGTATGTAAGAGAAATTATTGTATTAAGTGCTACTTTATACTACATTATACTACATTCTGTGCAAAATATATGTAAACCAATTATTCCTTGTTATAGAACTAATTTTATGTGCACAATTAAAAGCAAAACTGTCAAATCCAAATGAAGCCACGTACAGTTAGGAGTTGGCAATTAACTAAGGAAAGCTTTGGAAAGACAGCAAAGACTTCACATTTTGCTGTTCTCATCACCTCTGCTGTGACTGTGTCTTTATGTGTTGCTCAAAGATAACGCTAATATTTGGGATTTTATATTTTGCAGTTGTTTAACACAGTGTTCTGCTCCTGAAGAGGTCTTGCCTGGGTGATTTAGATCTAGTTTTGAGTTTTGCTTTTCCTCATTCTCACTGTGACTACTCTAGACCACAGCAGGATTGATTTTCTAAGAAACACGAAGGAGATTTCCTGAAACGTTTTTCTCAGGCAAATGGTAGAGCGTAAGTGTTAGAAGACTTGTTTCAAGACCAGTTTCAAGGTCTAGTCCATTAGGTAATGCCTTGTCTTTCTGTCAAACGTGACTACGCTGCTTCAATCTAGAAATTTAACCACATGCTTTTAACTCAGTATGGGGACTTTTGAATGAAATAAGTTAATACGATAAAAAAAAAATCCAAGTTAAAAAATAGTCAACTCTGACTTGTGAAGTCAATACATGAAAAAAAATGAAACTAAATAAAAGCTCATGTTTGGGATAGAGAACATTTAGCTCAAAAATTAAGCAGCAATTTTAATTTTTGAAAATTGGGTGCTGGTGAGGGAGATCTCCACAAGGTCTCTCTCAGGAGTGATCTGCCCATCAGAGAAGCAAGCCTTTCAGGACTTGGTGCTTACAGGTAGTCTAAAAGTCAGCCTTTTCCACATCTGCTGCTGAGAGCCACTGCCGAGTCTGTGTGGCCCCTGGCATTTTGCCAACAGTATTGATTGACAGGCGAGGCATTACTATCCGCCTCTGCCGCAACTTTTGAGTTCTCGCACTATTTTGGAGTTCTCGTGGGGATTGCCGGGGATTCCCCAGGAGTTCCCATTGGTTGGGGAAGTGCAGGAGGAGGGATTTCCAGGAGAGATATTTCCGCCTGGGGGTTCCTGGACTAGCCCCTTGGCGTTTGGGAGGATTCCCTGGGAGCTGTGTGAAGTGTTTTCCTGCAGTTCAAAAATAAAGTTTGTTCCTGCTTCAGTGGCTAGTGATTTGTGCCCAGACAGATAGCGGCAATCTGCCATATTTTTAGAAATTTAAGACTCTTGTAAGAGCAAGTAAATATTTTATAGCCCTATCAATACAAGTAAACCTCTATAATATATATTTGAATAAAAACATTAAAATAATAAAAATTCAGTATCATATTTATTATAAACTTTCATAATAACCTTAAGAGAAAAATTTATTGGTACAAAATTCAATTATATGAATAGGAAATGCAGAGGGATACTGGAAAATCAGAAATCCAAACTTCTTCAAATTTTTCTGCCATCCCAAATGAATGGCGACAACTTAGTTCTTGGCTTAAAACAGGAAGGGCTTGTCTAATTTGATATGAACTTGGTTTATAATTATTCAACTTAGCAATTGAGATTATAGTTTTGATTACTGGATTTCTGTGGTTATTAACAACACAGATACACCACCATTAGATAGAGCTATATTTTCCAGTATGGAGGTTAATTTGTCTTATATATTAAGACTCTGTTCTAGTCCCATTACCAGCTCTTTTCTTTCCCTTTTTGGGACATTTCATAATATAGCGTACTAGTTCAGAGGAAGGACAAAGGAGTTAAAGCGTGAATCTTAGTTCCATCCTACACAGGTTACACACCTTCTCTGAGCTCAGTTTCCTCATCTGTGACATGAGACTGAAAACAGGCCTCCCTCACAAGACTGTTGTGAGAATCCGACGCGTTAACATCTGTGGAGTTTCACAACAGTGCTTAGCACACAGAAGGCCCACAGTGGATAAGTGCTTATGATTTCTAGAGCTCTGGGCAGAGAAAAAAAAAAGGTGGAAATTAGTTTTCAACAGCACACAGAGGACTTACAGGAAAGCCAGCAGCTTAAAATGATAACGAATTTCATTTTTGAAGGATGCAAGAAATCTTCAAGTCCCATGGTTGGATCCCACCCGGCAAGGAGAGAGATATTTACAACGATCCTACACCTAAGCTGCCTCCTTCTCTGCCAGCCAGCCTCTTTCTGAGCCTGACTCATTTCAATCGCTGGTGACCTAAATCTTACTGGGAAGTATGTCTATCTATTCATTTTAGAGGCGAGAGAGAGTGTAGAAATGACACTTGAAGATGATTGGTACAATTACATCATCACTGCGCTTCCCAGAAAGGAATATTGGAAAAGAGCCAAAGATTGATGCATTCAGAGGCTCTCAAAGATTAATTCCTGTAAGACTAAGAACTTACTGTCACAGACAGTATTCACCTGTCTGGGAGGAATTTGGTAAAATCTATGTCTCCATTCAGATAGCTCAACGTGTGGTGCAGCCCTTGTCTAGCACATGTGGGTGTCTGGGTCCAATCCCTAGAATCTGGAAAAGCGGCAGAGATAGAGAAACTGCACATGCTAATCAGAATCCATGAAAATTTATAGTGACAGTGAGCATTTTGCTATAAATAGAGTGTAACTGGGAAAAGACACTGCCTTAAAGCAACGTCATATCCCATAATAAAGTTCTTGAATCAAAACAGGGCAGTGGACATACAAATGAAAATACTAAAACGTACCACCCTTATTAACATAAAGTGTCAACAGCATAAACAAAATCAATACATCTGAAAAATAATTCCTCTAAGACAAAAAGGACATGGTAGAGATTCACCTTCTGGGGGACATATTTTGAATTTCTCAGTAGTGGTGAGATCTTATCCATCTGCATCTTGTTTCCCCAGTCACTCTTACCCAACAGCTCAAGTCTACAGAAGTGAACGGTGCCGAGAGATTCCACAAGATCTGCACGGCGCACTGTGCTTCTTGGGACTGGTCACGGAGCTTTGATCTTTCCAATATTACTCTGAGGAGCTGGAGTAGCATCTCCTCATGAAGGAACATCAAGCTAATGGCAAATCCCCATCAAAGAGCGTGTTCTGCTTTGAAGTCAGTAAACCTGAAGTTGTTTCAGAGTGATGGGAGGACAAGCTAATTTCCGAGCATCAAAGAGAAATTCCAAGTATCAGACACTGTAGCCATTGCAACAGTGAACTCAGCTGGGTTCAAGAGAATACAGTGATGAAAGAAAATGACCAATGGGAGGGGAAGAAAAGAAAGTCGGATGGCAAAACAACACCATTATACTTAATGTCCCATAGAAATGTAAACATTAGATTACAGAGTTAGGAAATTAATTGGCTTGCACAGGGGTTGAGTCACAGAATGTGAATAATAGCATTCATGACTTTAAATACTTCATGGGTGGTAGATTATTATTATGTTTTAGAAAATTAACATTCTGCAAGGTCAAAGCCGGGATTAGCAAAGAAGGGAGGCGGGTGTTTGTGTGCAAATGGTGTCACACGGGGGTCCAACCTGACCAAACCTGAGATGCCAAAGATATTTCCATCCAGTCTATTCTTTGCATGTTCTCCAGGTCTACACAGGAATTATTTTTATTATTGTCCCATTCTGACAATAATCTATGATGATATAAAGAAACAGAACAAGTATATCCTGGATTATCCAATAACGGCTAGATGATAAACTCCTGCCACACAATTCCATGGTTTGCTTTTCACGTCTGTGTTATACTCACATTACCTCTGTTCTTTTTACTTTGGTCTCGCACATGCTAGACAAGCGCTCTGCCCTTAAACTGCATTCCCAACCCTTTTAATTTTCTATTTTGAGACAGGCTGACCTTGAACCTGTGACCTTCCTGCATCAGCTCCCAAGGAGCTAGAATTACAGGCGAGTCTTTTGACTTTGATTATAGTTAATAGATGAGAAAAAGAGGCTGACATAATGCATATACATGTATCCCCACCAAGGAAGAAAAAGTGAAGCCTCAGTGCGCTGTACAGAGGTTTCCCAGGGACGTCAACAGAGAGAGGCAGAGTCAGAACTGAGACACCACTGAGCAGGCGCTGTGCCTAAGAAACCAGAGCCCCCCCATCCCCCCTGCATTCCTATACTGAGTGTCCACATCAGAAGAACAGCATCATCTGCTCCTGGTTTGAACTTTATTCACTTAATTAAATGGCTATTACATTGTAAGTACTCTGTTAAACTCTGGAAATCTAAATATTAATACATCTTGATTAAGGTCCACCTCTAAATTCAACTATAAAAAGTAAAAACTAAAGTCCACTCTGACATGGGAAGATTGACACAAGATTTAAAAAAAAAATCAGTATGGCTGCACAGTTATTTAAAAATCAGAAGTCAAGTTCAGTTGGCAGTTTGGCTTTTGCGGCATCTCATGCAGGTGTGGATTTCTTCCAGTAACCAAGGCTACTTACTGTATGCACACCCATACACCTCGACCCGCATCCCAATCCTGCCCTTGGGGTTCCAGGCTAAAGGCAGGAAGCGCAGGAACCTGGCTTCGAAGGGGGGCTGGAGCCGGTAGTGCACCACGCTGTCCGCATTTGTGTTTCCTGAAAATCCCTGCGAGAAATCAGAGAAAGATCCAGGTCAGGGCAGAGTACCACATTCCCTTGGCCTCCGCTCCATGGATGGCACAGCAAGTGCGCTCTGTTGTTGTGGAAAAGCCTTCTTTCAAGAATATCTGCTAATGTTCAGCCCAGATGTGACACCCTCTCCTGGGTCTCTCCATCAGTCACCATTGTCCAAGTTTTCTTTATTTACAGGACAGTGGGAATTTCATCAGCACCTTTAACATGTCCATAAACACAGTAACTTCCATCAGATTTGCTTTTCTGAATTTTTTATCTCCTCCTCTAATATCCAGGAAATAAAGATGCTCCCATCAACCACATCACCCAGGGTGATAAAACACCTGGGTGATGAACATCCAATACTACAGAAGAACCCTAAAATGGGACGTGGTGGGGGTCCTAGCATGGATCTAGCCCCATCCCCTTAGGTTCCAGACAGGAGACCGGCTGGAGGTCAGTGGCTACCACTTAGGGTGGGAGGGCTCACTTCCTAGGGGTTCTACTTCAGTTGCAGAGTTTATCCCATGTTACCTGGCTGTCTCCACATCAGTGCAGGTCTTCTTCCCTACTGTACCTCATAACCCAGATTTCCTGTGGCCAGAGTTCTGGGGGTATCCAGGGAACACCCCCGGCACCCCCCCAACCTTATCTGCCCAGGGCAAAGGACAGTGCTTTTGCCTAGTCACCACCTGATCATCATCATGAAAGACCAGAGTGTGAGCAAAGAAGGTTATATAAAATACTTTTTGTCTCGTTTCCTGCTGTGTGGGAGGGAGGGCAGGTGAAGGAGGTTGGATCACTACCAGGCACAATTAGGACACGTTAATCAAAAATCAAAACTAATAAAAATGTGCAGAAACAAGGGGAAGACTGATATTCCTGCTCATACACATTTATTTGAGATCACTTAGCAATGACCGGTTCAATCAATAAGATAAAAACAGTGCTGATAACCACTCACATGGAAGTAAAACACTTAGAAAAATTAATATTTTCATTTCTTATACAATTTTCTGCTGTGCATAACTCCCTTTACTAGGGTGTTCAAACATAGCATGTGGGTTTTATTATGAAAAAGTGCAGAGGTGGGTGGAGATGAGGGATTCATGAAGAACCGGCTTCCTAATGAATAAAGGTTTAAATCAGAACTTTTAAACTTTTTAGCTGCAGCTAAAGCTGAATTAGAGAGAAATTCAAAGACAGAGAGACCCTTTCACTTAATAATCATGAAATTAGGGAGCAAAACGTCTGCTTGCCGAGACTCTAACAGTAGAATGGCTTTTTCCTAACATGCCTGGGGCATGCAGTTACACTCAATGTTTGGAGCTGGCCCATTACTTCAGCCAACTGTCAGGGAAATTATCTGGGCTGGGGCTGGGGCTCAGTGGTAGAGCACTTGCCTAGCCCATGTGAGGTGCTCAGTTTGATCCTCAGCACCACATAAAAATAAATAAATAAAGGTATTATGTCCATCTACACCTAAAACAAATTTTTTAAAAGGATGTTATCTGCCCAATTATTTTGCTTTGTTAAAGAATTTGCCAGCTTAACAACATAAATGGAATTAGAAAAAATCTGCAAAGTCCCAGACCCCCTGTGGGCTTCCCTTGGTATAAATAAATGGAAATTGAACCACAGAACAGCCTTAGTGAGGGCGGTCAATTTCAATGCTAGTGTAAAGTCATATTATTCATATCTTTTTAGAATTATAACCAGTTCCTTAAGATACCCACCAAATAAAGTCGTTCTTTAAAGATGCAGAAATTAAAAAGAGAGGGATGATCTATACGAGTATTTCACTCCTGTAACATTTAGGGCTCATTCTCGAAATCACCTTCTATTTTTCAATAAAATACTGTGTCTTTAAAAATGTAAGGTAGTCTTTTATTCATTAAATTCCAAATTTGCCTTGAGAGTTTCCATAAGAGACATGAATTTATAGGCAAGCAAAAACAGAAGCACGTTAGACATAAAGAATAAAGAGCTCTTCCTGCCTGGTTTTGTTTCATAGAAAACAAAGGTTCTAGAAGCAGAGGGCCAGGCATTCTCTGTGGAAATATACAGCCCTCAGCAACTCTCCAGAGCCTTAAATCTTCATTTAGAGACAGATAAGAAACACAGCACTACTGAGAGGGGACGGTTGGCAAATGACTTTTAGAATCCACAGTCCTTCAAATTCTCTTCTGTCCTTGCTCAGGCACCTGACCTTCATGGAAGGCACCATAATTTCTTTTGAAAGTGAAAAAATAATGTCTACCTGAAAATCATGGACATGATTAAACCCATTAAAGTATGTAAAGGATTTGTAAGATTATAGACTATTCTCTCTACAGAATTCCCCACCACTCGTGTGTATGTGTTACAGCTTTGGGGGGACTTCTGAGAAACTGAGACAGTGCAAAAGACCCCCTTCAAACCCTGATTCTTGCAATCAAGTCAGAAGGATTTCAGACACGTCACTCAGAGTAACAGGAATGAGTTTATTGAAGGGATAGGAAAGGGGAAGGGGACACTCTGAAGGGAGAGAATATGTCCTCTCGGAACGGAGAGGGATAGGGTGTCTCTTCTGTACTCTGGTTTTATGGGAGATCCCAGAGAAGTTTCCAGAAAGTCCCACCCAGACCCACCTCTTGACTTTTGACTGACAGCAAAATGACTTCAGATTTGAAAGCACCAAGAGCCACGACAAATCTAGGTCACCTTGGCCTATGCCGACCAGTTTTAATTGGATTCTTAACCACAGGTTCTTACAGATTTTATGGTAAGGAGGAACTATCCTTATCTTCCAGTTTCAGGTTATGGCCACAGAATTCTTCCCTTCAGGGTAACTTGGATTCCTCATATCAACATCAACTTAGGTCTGCGTTTCTCCTGCAGATAACAGGGACTTTGCTGGGGAATGTGACGTATCCTGTCCACTTAGGCCAGGCAGGGCTGCAGGTAATTGCTTCTTGGAAAAGAAAGCACGTGAGGGTCAGCACGGTGGGCCCATTTTATAGAATCATCCCCTTGACCTCCTGTTCCCACCATCCTCCTCTGTCTGTCCCCTAACACTTTGGTTTGCTCTTCACATTCACATTGGCCAGACTTAACAATCAGAAGGCTGGAGGGGCTACAACGCTCATGGGACCACCTGGTCTCCTACCTAATGTGGCTTCATGGACCACACTCTTGATGTGGGGTCACTATCACACGCCCAGCCTTCAGTAGACAAATGGGCGGCCAGTCTAAGATTCACCAACAACAGTAATTTTTAAGAAGCCTCTTAGAGATCTGTCATTCTGAAACAGTTCTGTCTTTAATGGATTTTTATTAAATCTTTATTTTAAACGATGAGTTACAGAAGTGAATCTCAGAGACATTTGAAAGCAGGATTAAGTCTCCACGAGGTACCACCAGTGCACCGAGCAACCCCACTGTTTCTTCAGTCAGAACTCACAAAGAAACGTGTATGAAAGATACCAGTTTTTTTGTTTTCCCAACACTTGAATGTACTAAACAAGGAGCTCAGTGCCTAGCATGTGTGACACACTGGGTTAGATCCTTAGCACCACATAAAAATAAATAAAATCAAGGCATTCTGTCCATCTACAGCTACAAAAAAATATACTTTATAAAAAAATTGTACTAAACAAGACTCTTATTTCAATATGCTGTTACTATCTTAGCGGTCATGGTTATGAGGCAGGACAGCACCCCTGGGTAAGGAAGCACCCTGTACTCCTCGGCTATAATTCTCCTTGGATTGACCGACTCAGCTGATATTGGACACGAGCTTCAGTCTCTGCGATCTCGGCTTCTTTGTGAATAATATGGGAAATATAACAACTGCTCTGCCCAATTTACAGCTTGTTGAAAGTTTCTGAAAGTGCCTTAAAAATTCTAAGGAGCTATACAAATGAAAGATATAATTAACCTGCCCCATAAGATATGTTAACAAGACTATTTGATTAAGATAGTTTGTAATTTATAAGTGTTATTAGGAAAAAAAATTGTATTAATGCTAAGTGTAGAGCATTAGGAGTGTAATTAACCCGGCATATGCCCCGAGAGCATTTTATGAAGCAATTAAATGGTGCTTCTACAGGTTATTAAAAAGTGAGTATATTATCTTTATCACCTTTCTATGAGTAGTATAATTACACCTGTGTAAAAAGTGAATTAGTAGAAACCATGATGAAAGATAAAACAACATTTACGTAAATTTAAATATGTGTGAACAAAAGAATCGAGCCTTTTTGTTTTTTTTTAGAAGAATACACAAAATACATTGGACTCAGGAAAGGTGAATCGTAGGAATGATGAATGAATGAAGAGATACGGAGGCTGAGCAGGGCCACCTCACACAGACCAGAACAATTCTTTACTGATGCCTCATTGAAGAATATGACCAGTCAAACCCTTGGCACTCAAAGCCAAACACACACAAACACACACACACACACACACACACACACACACACATACACGCACAGGCTCCAGCATGTGGACCCAAGTATCTGGATGGAGCGCCTTCAACCTTCTGCTGATACCTCCTGACCTTCTCTCTTCTCCAGGGACCAGCTGTGGTTGAAGGAAGGGCTGCTGCAGGTGTGGCCTGGGGCTGTCCCAGAGACTTGTCCCAGCTGACTGTGAAGCCATCACTCCAGCAGGGTGATTGACTTCTGTGACTGTCTGCTACATTGGATGTCCCCTCCAAAACTTGTGTTGAAATTTAATAGCCACAATAGCCATATTACCAAAAGTGGTATACAGGTTTAATGTAATTCCTATTAAAATCCTAATGATGTTCTTCACAGAAATTGAAAATACACTCCTGAAATTCATTTAGAAGAGTAAAAGACCCAGAATAGTTAAAGCAATCCTTAGCAAGAAAAGTGAAGCAGACCTTAAATTATTTTACAGAGCTATAGTAACCAAAACAGCATGGTATTGGCACCAAAACAGACACGAAGACCAATGGAACAGAATGGAAGACACACAGACAAATCCACATAAATACATCCATCTCATACTGGACAAAGGTACCATACACACACATTGGAGAAAAGAGAGCCTCTTCAACAAATAGTGCTGGGAAAACTGGAAATCCTTATGTAGCAGAATGAAATTTAACCACTATCTCTCACCCTGGACAAAAAACAACTCAAAGTAGATCCAGGACCTAGGCATTAGACTGGAGACCCTAGAAGAAAATGTAAGCCCAACTTTCCGCCATGTCACTTAGGAACTGACTTTCTCAACAAGAAGTAAAATCAAGAATCAATAGAAGGGATGGTATCAAACTAAAAAGTTTCTTCAAAGCAAAGGAAACACGCAAGAAATGAAGATAGATCCTACAGAATGGGAGAAAATCTTGACCACCTGCACCTCAGAAAGACATTAATCTCCAGGATATATAGAGAACTCAAAAGACTTAACACCAAAAATAAATAGATAGATAGATAGATAACCAACCAATAAATGGGCAAAGGAACTGAATATAGACACTTTACAGAAGAAGAAATGCAAATGGTCAAAAAATATATGAAAAATATTCAACATCTGTAGCAATTAGAGAAATGCAAATTAAAACTACACTGAAATTCCATATCACTCCAGTCAGAATGTTAATTATAAAAATGCAAATAATAATAAGTGTTGGCAAGGATGTGGAGAGAAAAGTACACTCATACATTGCTGGTGGGACTGCAAAATGGGGCAACCACTCTGGAAAGCAGTATGGAGATTCCTCAGAAAACTTGGAATGGAACCACCATTTGACCCAGTTATCCCACTCCTCAGTATATAACCAAAGGATTTAAAATCAACATACTACAGTAACACAGCCACATCAACACTTATAGCAGCCCAGTTCACAATAACCAATCTATGGAACCAACCTAGGTGCCCTTCAACAGATAAGTGGATAAAAAAAATGTGATACATATAAACAATGGAATATTACTAAGTCATAAAAAGAATGACTTTTGCAGGTAAAATGCTAAGTGAAATAAGCCAGTCCCAGAAAACCAAAAGCCAGATGTTATCTCTGGGCATGGAGGGTGGAGAATAGAAGTTCACTGGATTAGACAAAGGGGAATGAAGGGAAAGTGGGGTGATGGGAATAGGAAAGACAGTAGAATGAATCAGACAGAACTTTTCTATGTTCACATATGAATAAGTTTTAAAAATTAAAAAGAATCTTTGTCATGTTACATTATTAACATTGTAACATTAAGTCATGGGAACTTTCAGAGGTGATTAAGTAACAAGGGCTCCACCTTCATGTGAATTAATGCTCTTATTGTAGAAGTTGGTTAGTTATCATGGGGATGAGTTTCTGATAAAAAGTATAACTTTGGTCCAATTTTTCTGTCTCCCAAGCTCACTTGCCTTTCCACAGTGTTACACTGCAGCACAGGGGCACCATGCTCTTGAACTTGAACTCACAGCCTCTAGAACTGTGAGTCACATATACCTCTATTGTTTTTAAATTCCTCAGTCTGTGGTAGTCTGTCATAGCTACAGGAAACAGGCTAAGACACTGTTGAAGGCTTTTTACGGTTTGGAATTTCCAGTAAGTGGAAAATTATAGGAGCCCCACAGACTGAACTGAGACTGAGTTAAGTCCCAGCAGTTATTAGTTCCATGACTGTGAACAAATTACTGGTGGCCCATGTGAATAGGATGAACATATGATAAATGATTAATCATTACCAAATGCTGCTTGTTACTGTCATTGTTGCTATGCTAAATATTTCCTCCTCTTTTTATAACACTGTTCTCTGAAGCAGGGATCAGAGAATAAGGTATATCCACGCCCCCTAACCCCACAACTCTCCATGAGCCTCTGCACACACCCTTAATTCTCAAATGGACTCATCTTCATCCATAGGTCGGCAGTTCCTCACTAGCAGGTGATATTAGGAAAGAATAGCATTTTTTTTTCATATTAGTTTCAGAGGATTATAGAAAGTGATGTAGCCTGTAAAACTGCTTCTTATTTAAATTGGTACCTATAATTGGTTATGTGAGGAGTTATACTTAATTTTTTTTTCAGTACTAGGGATTGAACCCAGGAGTACTCTAGAATGAGCCAAGACCACCCCTCCAGCCCTTTTTATTTTTTATTGGGAGACTGGGTCTCACTAAGTTGCTGAGGCTGGCCTCCAACTTGCAATCTTCCTGCCTCAGCCTCTCAAATTGCTGGGATTACAGGTGTGCACCACTGCACCCAGCTGTACTTAATTATTTTAAAGTAAGGGCTCTTGAATCATCATTTTCTGTTAATAATTTACTAGCCACTATAATACATTAGTGCTTATTAACATAAATAAAATAAGGAAAGTGGGGCTTCACTTGATTCTAGCACAAATTAATGGACTTAACCAGGAGCATGACTTGTGGGTGGTGGTGCTGGGTTTACATTGATTGGCTGTGAGATTCAGGGTGAGTTACTTGAGGTGTCAGTTTACATGGAGGGCACCGTACAAACTACTATAAAATCCAAAGCGTTTTCCTCTAGCTCTGAAAGACTGTGGTCTACACACTGGGTTTCTATTCAGGTATAGACAAGCTCAGTTGTTATAGAGAAAATGAAGGAATAATCCCCAATAGTATGAGTACCATATTTAAAATACATGTGTAGATAGATGGATATATTTAACTAGGTATAGACTCTTATTTGAAGACTGAGTCGTGGAGAATGTTTGCATGATGCTTGATATTTGAACATGTGCTATGGTTTGGATATGAAGTGTCCCTGAAGGACTCACGGGTTAAAGACGTGGTCCCCGATGCAGCATGTTCAGAAGTGGGGCTTCTAGGAAATGACTGGATCATGAGGGCTCTGACCTCCTCACTGGATTAATCCACTTGATGGATTCATGATTGGATGATGATTGGGAGGCCATGAGAACTGTGGAAGGTGGGTCCTAGCTGGAGGAGGCAGGTCACGGAACCTGCCCTGAAGCAGGTATTTTATATACACGGATACCTACATATATAACACAGTTCAATAGGCTTTCTTACCGAGATATTGCCATTGACTTTAAGTGACCCCACTAATTAATTAAATGCCTTTTCTAAAAGCAGGTAATTCATCTAACTGTCGTTTGACTTGGCCCTGGGGGAACCCTGCTCTGTGACATTGATGAGCAGGTCCTCCTGCTCTCAGGTGTCCTATCAGACATCTAGAGCTGGCTTGTCATTAAAGTCCAGGCCATTCCCCTGGTGCCATCTCTGACTTCTTGGAGGCATTCAGTGACCAGCCTGTACTGGCACATAGTGGACATGGCTGCAGAATCAGGGCCTATTCCAGGTCAATAAATGCCTTCTGTGTTGAGGGTTGGGCCAGGGCCCCCAAGACTCACACCCCTCTCTGACCTTCCTGGCTCTCACCGGTGTTGAGCACATAGTTGGCGCCTAGTAGATACTAGTGGGTTGACCTGGTTGTCAGAGGTCATCTCTAGAGACCGGGCCCTTGGTCTGCACATATCCGGGCATCTGCAGTCCTTGGCTGGAATGGGGTGCTCTCTGCATCTGCACCTCTGCCCTTATTCCAGTCACGTTCTGCCGCTTGCTACCAACCACAGAGCAGTTACTTAATTGGACCGTTTTCACCTTTCGCATTGCCGAGGGTCCCAACTTGCCCAGATTAAGAATGAGTTGGGAATGACTATTACTAAATCAGTGGCCTAAGTAGTGTTTTAATTGCTACAGTTTAGGTCTTAAATGTCCCTGTAAAGGCCTGTGTGCTAAAGGCTTGGTGGCCAGCCTGTGGGATTATTAGAAGCTAGTAGAACCCTTGCGGGGGGGCACAGAGGAAGGAGGTGAGGCCCAGGGAGTAGCCTTGAAGAGGTGATGAGCCCATTCCCTCTCCTCTTTGCTTCTGGCTGTCAAGAATTCAGCCCTTTTTGTGCTCCACACTCCTGCCTTGGTGTCCAGTGCTGTCACACACCCCAGGGCAGCAGGGCCAGGTGACCACAGCCCAAGACCTCTGAAACTCTGAGCCAAAATAAGCCTTTCCTCCTTTTAAGTCAATTATCTCAGCTATTTTGTCACAGTGATGTGAAGCTAACACAGTTCTTCAGATCACTTGTTTGTCATGTTTAAGGGTCAGTACTGGCCATCGGATAGATGGATCCATTTTGTCCATTTTAGGAGAAAACAGATCAACACACTTTGTTAAACTGGATTATCCACGTGACCTTCTCTCTGTGTGTTGGATATGCCACTGAAATGGTCGTGATCCAGGAGCTACTGTGGAAAACAGTCCACAGTCCTCATAGTTTAAGAAGAGCTGTGACAATGGCTCAGGGAGAGAGGGTGCCTGGATAGAAGCAGTGGCTCTGGGGCCTGCAGATGCCCTTGGGGAACTTCAAGCAGGATAAAGCTCCCCATCTCTGACTTCATTTTGTACCTGTCTCCTTTATTACCTTAAACTTTGGGCCACGTCCCTGCCGTCCCTGCTCTGCTCTGCACGTAGGCATGCCAATCATCTAAGAGGTGTTCTTCTACAAACTAGTAACCCAAGGTCTATTAGCCCTTCATTGACCTCACCTATAATGTCCCCGTGAAGACTGAGGCAAGATTTGTAGCCACCTGTTTCAGCCCCTGGAGTGCTGCTCCAAGTCATGTCCCCCTCCCAGGATCACAGGTCCCACAGACAAACACCCTGAACAGCAGGTGGGACTTGCCCCCTCAGGTGGTAAGGACCTCTGCAGAGCCAGCTCCTCCCAGAACAAGCCCTGAGAGTGGTCAACAGACCTCAGTCCGACCAAGGCTGCTTAGTGAGGCAGACCTCTGGCCTCTGCCTGTCCTTCCTCTATTGAAACCCAAAGCTCCTGTCAGCACCTGAAGACAGGCCCCAGATGCTGGGTCTGCCTTGGCCTTCCCAATAGGGTCATGGTGCCTGAAGTTCTTTTCCTGCTTTTCACCATGATCTTTTCTGCTTGGTTTTTAAGGTGAGTGGCCAGACTAGGTTTGGGGGGATCTCTGGAGTCAGGCCTCTGCTGTAGCAAGCTGCCAGGGGAGAAAGCACACCGTCTGAGCATCAGCCTGTTGCGGCCGGCTGACCTCCACCCTGGGAAGAGAAGGGTGAGCCACGCTGGGGCTGAATCCACCTTTGTTTCAGGATTTCTGTTTCCTCCCCTCTGTGCCTGCTTGAGCTGATTTTCCATTCTGTGAGGCAGAGAAATGAACTTCTGGAGCCCAGGGCCCTGGATTCTGATGTCTTCTCCTTGACAATGCCCACTGGGCCTTGCCCTTCCTTTTCCTGTTGTCTGGGGCTCTGTGGAGCCAGTTCTTTTGAACCTACTTGGGCTTCTGCCATTTTATCTGGCATTTTATCTGTGGTACCAATTAGGAGGGAAGGGACCAAGGTAGATGCAGAAAGGAGGTTGATTGGGGGAGATCTGTTGTATTTGGTTAAGAATGGCAAGTGCTAATTTTGTCTCAAGGCTAGGGAAATTTTTCACTATCTGTTTTTTTTGTTGTTGTTGTTTTAATTTTTTAACAGCTATAAACCTAAGATGATTTTCCCCTGCAGCACGGCTGGCCTTTGTATCTGAAAGTGCACTTGGATTCAAAGTTACTGTTCTCCCTTTCTTGTCTGGCTCTTGGTCTGTGATGTTTGGGTAACTGGGAAATCCTTTGTTTCAGAACACTTGTCACATTTGCTCACAGCACTGAGACTCTCCTGATGCTCCTCCGCTAGGTAAATTTGCTTTTTTTTTTCCTTTCTTTCTTTTGTCTCCTCTTGGTCATCCTAACCTGGTCCCTTTTAAGGCAGAGGTTCTATGAACACCTGATCATAAAGGCCTAACAAAAGGGGCACTTCCACTAAAATGAGAAAGGAGTTAAGGGAAGGAGAAGGGCTTGGAGAAAACCCCATCTTTTACGGCAGCTGGTTCTGAGTCTAATAATCCTGGTCCAGTTTCAGTGCCTCTGGGTGAATCTCCCACCCACAAATTCCTTAAAAAAAAAAGAAAGAAAGAAAGAAAGAAACTGCAGCCATTTCTTTCTTTCTTTTTTTTTTTTTTTTTTGCAAGAACAACTGCCTTTTTGAGCTCGTGGTTATTCTGCTGAATTCACTGAGGAGGAAGGTCTGCGTGCTTAAATTCATATATTTTTGTTCTGTTTGGTTTTGTGTAAATGGAGGCTTTTGGCCCTCTGTCTGTTCTGCTGTCTTTACTCAGAAAACTGGTTATTCAAGGGTTAAGTCTCACCCAGTCTGGAAAACCAAGAGGGTTAGGAAAGGGTTAACTCTCCAACTCACACAGGGCTGAAGAAAAAGGGAGAGGAATGAAAGAAAGCCTTTGAAAACTGGTCTATTGCCATAGAAAACGGCTTAATCCAAGGTTTATATAAAACTTGCAAATAAGCATCTTAACATTTACAAAAATACACTATATTGGGGCCTATTAAATGTGGTTTTTTGTAAGTTTTTCAGATTTAGAAAACATTTTGAAATTGTTTTCTTCCTGAGCCTTCTCTACATAGACCACTAAGAGCTAATTCTAATTGACATTGAAAAAACCTACTAAAACTTGAGGCTGTGTTCTGATTTAAAAAAAAAAAGGTATAAAAAGCATAAACCATTTTGTCTTATTAAAAAAGGAACAATTGGCCTAAATTTAAAAGTTTCATAAGGATTATTTCTTATTGTAAACTAAAGATAAAATAAGGCCAAAAAAGAATCAATAAGTAGGAAAAAGACATATAAAAAGGTTATGAGTGTGAGGACATTTTTTGGGGGGGAAGTTTGGGGATTAAAAAGAAAAGATTTTGATTGGCAAAATAAGATTTTTTTTGTCCTAAGGTCACAAATGAACAAGAAAGCTTGAACAAAAACTAAGGATATAAACAAGTTGTAAAATGTCTAAACCAGTCACAGAAGATTTGTGAAGGACCACATTAGGAAATTCATGTATGATTAAGTTGGCTGTAACTGGAAAAGTTATTTGAAGGGCTTTACTGAGGTCCAAGTTTAATACACTGATGTCAAACCAAAATGGAATCCTCCACGTTTGAGACAGCAGGTTTTCTGCTCTTAGTCACATTTACCAAGAACTGGCTGGAAGAACAAAGATTTTGTGCTCTATCAGAAGAATCTCTGTGTTTGCTGTCTTTGTGAGGCTTTTGTTATTTAGGAAATAGAGTCTTAGCAGAGTTAAGGTTTATTTAAGTGTCTATTTTATTTTATAAATGACCACTTTATAAACAACTATTATTTGGGGCCACCGTACTATGTATGTGGTACCCTAGATAGCTGTGAGTAGAGATGTGTATGCACCTGAGGGCTAACTATGCCATGGTTGAGCTTTGTCTGAATATTATACAAAAATGTGTAAGGTTAAAGGTGTACAGGTTAATACATGAAGGTAAGCAGTTAGTTTTCTCTTTTACACAATACGCATTGTAGCTGGACCTAAATATGTGCAGTGGTCAATGAAACTCAACGTTTCTGCCATATGCGTTCAATACCATCCAGATAAAAAAAAACTCCCTGCCACTTATACCCTGGTTTACATCTATTTGCTTTGATGAAGTAAGTGTTTTATTATTGTGTATATGAGATACACCTGTATATCACCAGGTCAGTTGCATTACTTCCTAAACTTGTTCAGAGTTTTAACTCCATCAATCATATTACCTATGTAGACCTATTGAAGACAGACACATAAAGTATCCTACTGAGCCATGGTTTGTAAATTTTGCTCAAAAATAAAGACTAAATTAATATATATAGGTCTTCTGTGTGTCTGTGATGTTCATTATTACTGACTTGTTTGTATGTTCAATGTATTTATGTTCCCCAAGTAGACTGCTCTAAAATGCAAACCTGAAGAGAACATTTACCAAGCTGTATCCTCCAAACAGACATTGTTCATAGTCACAACAGCCTTCTCCAGCCTATACTTGTGTATCCCTAATTGTATCATGACCATCATCTTTGAGCAAAGATAATTGTTCAGGCCTGAACACTGCACTTGGAACCGTGCCCCACGGACAATTAAAAAGAGTGGACGTTGGTCACTCAGGCGATGCATCTTTAAGCAAGTACATTCTACTTAAAAGACCACAACCACTTTATTTTTAAGGCTTTATGACATTTATTCCTAAGACAAACTGGAATGGTTACTGTTACTTTTAACTGTTGCTTGTTAACATTTTGCATAAGTACTACTTCTAACAGAATAATCCAAGTGGTATTTTGAAAGAATAGCCATTGCCTATAGGACAGACAGAAATGGCAATGAATCTTTATACTACCATGTTCCTAAAAATAACTCCTGAGGAATCCTGACTGGCCTTACCAGTAAAAAGAAAAAAGGTTAATTTTGAGCCAACACAGGGCTAATGGCTTGGTCTTGAACACCCAGCAGGGAAATTTAACCAGAGGCAAATGTGCTATTATGGAGGTAAAAGAAAAGCTAAACTCAGGGAGACATTGAGCAAAAGGGCTCCCACTTGTATATACTTTATTAAATGGAACATCGTCTGACTTTGGCCCCCTCTTGTATTCCGCTTTACAATTTACTTCTAGACTTAAGCATCTGGCTGTTTTCACTTAAATACTTCAGCCATTGTTTAGAGACCCTGGTTGTCCCCATTCCATACTGGTTCACCATGTGGCTAAGAAACCCATAGACTCAGATGGCTGATCCCCTTTGACCCTCCAGGTCTAGGAGTGGACAAGGCAAGGTTTGGGGGAAGAAGCTATAACAGGGACTCAGGACACCCATGCTGGAAGCAGTGGCTCTTGGGCCTGCAGATGCCCTCGGGGAACTAAAAGCAGGATAAAGCTCGCCATCTCTGACTTCATTTTGTATTTGTCTCCTTTATTACCTTAAACTGTGGGTCACATCCCTGCTCCACTCTGCACATAGGCATGCAATCATGTAAGAGGTGTTCATCTACAAATGAGTGACACAAGGTCCATTAGCCCATCGTTGACCTGACCTACCCTGTCCCTCTTGAAGACTCAGGCAAGATTTGAACCAGCCCTGAGAGTGGTCAACAGACCTCAGTCTGACCAAGGCTGCTTAGTGAGGCAGACCTGGCCTCTGCCTGTCCTTCCTCTATTGAAACCCAAAGCTCCTGTCAGCACCTGAAGGCAGGCCCGAGATGCTGGGTCTGCCTTGGCCTTCCCAATAGGGTCATGGTGCCTGAAGTTCTCTTCTTGCTTTTCACCATGATCTTTCCTTGGGTTGGTTTTTTTGTTTGTTTGTACCAGGGATTGAACTCAGGGATACTCGACCACTGAGCCCCAGCCCCAGGCCTATTTTGTATTTTTATTTACAGACAAGATCTCACCGAGTTGCTTAGTGCCTTGCTTTTGCTGAAGCTGCTTTCAACTCGCCATCCTCCTGCCTCAGCCTCCTGAGCCACTGGGATTATAGGCATGCACTACCACGCTCAGCCTTTTCTTGTTTTTTGGAGTGGCTGGACCAGGAGTCAGCTGTCTGACCTGGAACTATGTAACAGTAACAGTTTCAAAGACTTTTATTAGTTTTTAGGTTTTAGCCACTAAAAACCATGTGAAATAGAAAAAAAATTACATTTACATTCACTTATAAAATATTCTGAGAGAAGGTCCTCTGTACAAAATATTGATGGCATAAAATGTATCCATATTTCCCCATATCTCTCGTGCAAACCACACCAGTAAATGGTTCTGTCAGCGTCGTATGAATCAAACTAAGGTAAGTACCTTCCAAAACTCTGAGCCAGTCCAGGCCACCTCTTTGGTCAGCATCTGGCAACACAGTGGCTAGTCCCCAAGGTGCCACCTGCCTAGAATCACATGAGGATTAGAGGACAACACTGGGTCATAGCTACTCTGGTGGGGCACTGGTAAGTTTTATGTCTGATGAATTTGTAGAATGGCGGCAACATGGGGCACAAGGACATTCTCTGTACTGGGTTCAGAGTTGAGCTTTTCATTCAGAAGATCTGCCATGGCTTGTGAACAGACTCACAACCCCAGAGTGATGGCATCCAACATCACAGAAAAGCACCCAACAGTGACCAACACAACCTGAATTTTGGCTGTAAAAATAAATAAAGGGGTTGCCCTTTATTCTCCTAATAGAAAAAAAGAGTTCTTTCCCAACCTTAGGGATTCCTAAGTGGGGAATTCGGAAAGGCTCTGAAAGTCTCCTCTAGTTTCAATAGACCCCAGCAGAGGCTGTGTGTGACCACCCTGACCATAGGCTTCGTCTGTTCAGAAAAGAGAGGTACCGACCCATGCAATTACGAACCCACACCCCAAACTGGCAAACTTGTTTTTTGGTGGCAGTTGGCTTCATTCGTAAAATATAGAGACAGACTATATCAATCGCCCATATCCTCAGTACTTGACTTCAGTTTGACTATACTGCAATTTTCCTGGTGATGCTTTATGTCCTTGGGAAGCTAAGCATTTTAGTAAAGTTACAATGACTTCTTTATAAGCATATAAAGTTTCGCCAGCTATCAATAAATCATCCACATATTGAATTAGTGTGAAGTCCCACCATGAGGAAAATTACTTTACATTCTCTTGTGAATGCCGAGAATATGTAGTAGGTGGATCTCTAAATCCTGCAGGATCTCTAAACCCCTTGCCATGAATATTGCAAGTCTTCATAGGTGAATGCAAAAAGGATCTTTGGTTCTTCACTTAAAGGTACAGAGAAGAAAAGTGAACATATTGCTAAAGTAGAAAAAGCTGACACTGGTATGCCAATTAAAATAGTAGCAACGTCAGTACCCCTGGGGCCAGAGGAATCACAAATGTATTTCCTTCTATTAGATCTTGTGTATATCTTCAGTCATGTTACCTTATTAAATTTTCCTCCCTTTCTCGCATGTAATATAGAAGAACAACAAGGTAAACATCCCTATCCTTATCATACTCTATTTCCCTAGTGGTTTTTTGGTTGGTTGTTTTGTTTTTTTAACTACAGATTCTATTCTTTATATTTAAACTAGAGAAAAAGTATATTGATTTACCTGTCCCATATTTTATCAGAAAAATATTTTTTAAATCACATAATATCTGGCTCCACGATGCATAAAGAAAGAGAAGGGAAAGATTAAGATGAGAAAAGAAACAGACTCACAGCTGCCACCCCCACCCCCACCCCACCATCACCACCAATCAGGTCAATGCTGGCCACTAGTTTGCACCGTTTGTCAATTATTTCCTGCCTGATATCTTGGGAGTCAAAGCTCCTGGAGGAGGAAATAAAGCTTGGGGTCAGGTTGCATCTTATGCATTTTTCCTTCATCTCTTCCAGCATTCTTTTCTCCAATATTCTGTTTTCTTACAATAGTGGATCTCCACCAGAACACTCTCTCTTATCTGCTGTTGGGGCCCACTGAAGTGTGTCTCTTCTGGGAATGATCCTAACTGGACAGCTAGCACTGCAATCTCAAGTTTTGTTTTCCTTTTTGTTTTTCTGTTTTTGTCTTTTCCTCATAACAGGGTTGCTGTTTCTTATCAAGATACAAGAAACTGTCTGCCCTGGCCAGCCAAAAAAAAAAAAAAAAAAAAAAAAAAAATATATATATATATATATATATATATATATATATATATGTATTTTTTTAACCTGAATATTCCCAGCATGAAAATTCTTGCCCCCACCCTCCGCCAATAAAGTAAGAAACTTTAAAAAAAAAATGACTGCTACAAAGAGTAGACGACTAATGCCATATTCTGATCTTCCCTTTGGTTGATCCCCATCAATTTTGAAATGCTTGAGTGAATTGCCAAGGAAATCCCACCTGACCCTTGAGTGCATTATGGTGGCATTACCACAGGCAAAGAAAGTGAATTCAAGGACTTCATCAGTGAGCCCTGTGTTGGGTTCCCATGGTACAACTTGGATCTTGGGAGAGGAGGATGGCTGGCTTCCCAAGGCCATGCACTCCCTGATTGGGGTGGGTGGGGTCATCATCTGGGCCCAGTCATGTTGATCTGTGAGTTGAGTGAATCCACCAGGGCAGCAATTCACAGCAGGCAGTGTAGATCCCGCACACACGGCTGTTTACTGAAACACTGCTGCAGAGAATCTCTGTAAATTTTTCTGAATCTTCCAAGAGCAACAGAAAAAGAACTCTTAAGGTGGGTAATATCCACAGGGGGCAAGACCATATGGACTTGACATTTGAGTTAATGGAGTTCCAAGGGGGAGGGCTGATTTTCTCTATGTTGAGATGAAAAATAGTTATTGGTTGCTTGGCTCTATAGTTTCAGTTCCTGTTTTGCCACAGTAGTTTTGAGGTCAGATAGAAGAATAAAAAGAAAATAGGCAGAAAGGAGACAGAAAGGAAGGAATAGGAAATATAATTTTAATTTAAAGTTCCATGTACTTTTCTCAGTTGGTCACTCTCCAAGCTAGTCTCTCTCTCTCAGCGGCTTGGCACTCCCAAGTTTCTGTGAAATCTATGAATCAACCTTGTGTATTGTCAATTAACCCACCACACAATATACTAAGTAAAGAAAGAGAGAGGATATTTTAAGGAACCTATAATTTAGGGGACTTTTCAGCATTACCTATTGATCAGATCATGGAAACCACGTCAGATGAAGAATTCTGAGAATGTCCAAACCATCAAACACCTTATCTTGAGATCCCCAGACTGATGGCATTCTTACACACCTTCCCATACCCAGACCTCACCAAGTTTTCTTTAAAAGAAGAGCCAGGAGTCCCCAAAACATGTCTCCCACTCGTGGGCTGACCCACATTCTCCCTTGAATGTGTATTCCTTGCTGTCCTAAAAAAAAAAAAAAAAAAAAAAAATCTGTGCCTCTACTGCACATGCTGAAATTCTGCTCCATCAGGTATGTCAAGGGTCCCCCTGGTCCTGATTCAAGCTCTCCTTTCCTTGAAAACTCCTCAGGATTCTTTTCCAGAAATAGCTCTTCTCCTATGACAGCTTCACTTTCTTTTTATCTCCTTTCTTCCAGGTTTCTAAGACAACCACTCTTAAAACCAAAGGCGCATTCTTCCTTTTTTTTTTTTTAGACATAATCTCTTACCCATCTTCCCAATGACTACTGATTTCCTTTTAATCTTTTCTGGATCCTTAACTATGGTTTTCCTACTTAAGTTAGAGGAAATCACAGAGGAGAGTCAGGACAGCCAACATCAGGATATTCTAGTAAGGGTGATGTTTTGTGCCTTCCAAAGAGAGGTCATCCCAGGTGTTGGGGCTGGGACGTTGTCATGTTAACCAGAAGGAAAGTTAGAAGGACTTAAAGCAGGCTCAGAAGCAAGATCCCTCTCACCCATCTTGCTTCTTCCCACCAAGAGAGTTTCTGCACCATTCCCTTATCTGCCTAAAGTCCAGATCCACCAAGGGAGAAATATTACTTCTGGTCCCTTCCCTGAGCATTTTCCAAGTGAACTCACATCACAGGAAGAAAGCTGAAGTCTGTCAACAGCCCTGGACATACTTCTGTCACATAGCATTGTCTCCTATTTCAGTGGCATTAGGTATTCCAACAGGAATCATTTTTGATCTACTATCTGTTCCACAGGCCCAATGGACCTTGACCCAGAGCCCTCCGTGTTGCCTTCTTCAGGCCTACTGAGTTTCCCTAAGTTTACTAACCCCCCAATATTGTGTGCATCCTCCCCACTCTTCCTTCCCCCTGGAAAGCAGATAGATAGGCTTTTGCGTCACGTGGGGCCTGTGTGCAGTCACACTCCGCAGTTGCCTCCACACAAGGGATGAATCTGCGTGTCTTCACTCCAATTTCTTTGTCTTTGTTAGTTGATTCCATGACCCTTTGGAGAAGAAGGTGTTTCATTGCTACCCACAGCCATTGAGAGCCAACCGTCACCTCCCTCCCAGATTGGAGCAAGGCAGGCTGAAGGGAGGCAAGGGAACAGAAGGAGGTGGCGGAGGAGGACCGAGAGCTGGAAAGAAAGAGTTGGTTTCTTCATCTCTTCCTATGGCGGCTCCATCCACCCTCATGGATTTCTGTTCTTTTGCTTATTTCCTGAATAACATTTATCTCAGAGAGAGAAATAATCCATTTGTTGTGGGTGAGGCTTTTTTTCCAGACTCCCTGTGCGTAGACAAATTTGTCTGTCTCCAAAGAGCCTGTCTCTGGCCATCGTAAAGAAGAATTTTCATAAATATGGCCATTCCAAACACCATCAAATGGGACAAGCTTTCTGAAAGAGAGGTTTGCTGCAGTGTTCTGGACTTCCTGTGTGCTCAACAAGTGAGGCCTTAGAACCCACTTACACATTTTTTGCTCAATAGTAAATCAAAATTTGTGGTGAAGGCTGGAAATTTTCCTAGGGAATCTGACACGACTAAGCCAAAGAAGATGAAGGAAATCTTTTATGCAATTAGTCAGGGTCTCTTATCTGATCAAAGATGGTCATATTTTACATTATTAATATTTAAACAATAAAAAGTACTAAAAAAATGGCCATGAATTCTGTGATAGACTGACCCAGTAGAAGGACTCACTCAAGAATTCCCATCCTCAACAACACACAGGTGGAAAAAAGAAATCAAGACCCAAAGAATCATACCGATTCATAAATATAGAATTAATTTTTTATTATTGTGAGTAAAAAACAGTCCCTGAAAGCATGCAGGTAGCCAGAAAGTGGGTGCAGAGCTATGGTGGGTATTCAGCTCCATTTGTATGGAATTAAAGTTGTAGTTGTTATGCATCATCCTACTTTGAGAAAACAGCAGAACTGGATTGACACCATAGTTTTACAGAACTAACTAACGACAAAGTCTTGTTTTACATACTTCTCTGTGAGGCTGGCTCTGAGGTCAAGGTCTTCAGAATTCAGAATCTGTGCTCACTCCTGACAGTGTATTAGTCCCGTGATTGGTCACGTCTTTCAATATTCCTCATGGAGGTTGGATTAGGTTAGTTCCCAGCTGGGTGTGGTTTTCACAGGCTTACCTACCTTTCCATGCTGATTATGCAACAGCTGAGCTTCTGAACGTCTTCCCTCTGGAAGTGGTGTGCTTATTTAAAGTGAAACAACTGGTAGATCAAATCATACTCCTACGAAGCTTTTATTTGCTGAACATTTAAATTTTAGAGTTTCCTGATTTAGGACTTTAAATCTCTTACCCATTTTTGAATGTAATCATTTGCTTAATTTCATATTTCTTAGAATCTCCTTAATCAACTAGTATTGTGCGTTTGAATAGGTATTCACTTAGTCAGACTTAAAAAGGGCTCAACTTTGAAAGACCTAGAAGTATGCTAATGACATTTTAGGGGAAATCAAATAGACCATGAAATTGAAGTTGAAGCTCCAAGACTGTAAATATTGATGACAGAAAGAAAGATGAGTAATCACAGGAAGGGAAGTAAAATGCTTTAGACTAAAAAACAGAAATACCAGAGGCAAATAATCAACATGCCAGACTTAACGGGGACAAGGGCCTACACAGGGTCTGCAGAATGTATCTGAGATTTACCTTTTGATTCTTATACTCGCCCATCCCGCCTAGCACAGGCACACCTGTTATACTAAGAGAGACAGCTTCTTGCACACTTACAACCCAAGTGACAGCCAACATGTCTCCAGAGACAGACTTTAAGAACAACTATATGTCACTCTTGCATGAGGTCAGCCAATGGTTTCATGACGCGTCTTTGAAATTGAGATCATTCGTTTTGACCGTGATATGTGCTTAGAATATGCGAATAGGGAAATGTATTAATATCTTCATTAACCATTAAGTTCTGGTTGAATCACATATGCTGCATCTGGAATCATTAATTAAAAATAAGTTCATAATCACAAGAGAATAAGAAAAACTGGCTAAAAGAACATGAGTCACCTTGAACAGATACTCCATTTCCGGGGAATAAATTCAGCTACGACCTGATCTGTATTAAATCACTCTGAGTTGGCCCAAATGGCATTTGCTGGAAAAATCAAGAGCTTCCCAATCAGGATATATTTATCAACTCAATTCTAAATCAATAATACTTCTCTCCAAAGCTAGTTTTGATCATTTTTTAGTTGGGTTTTTCTTTTTAAGAGGATAACTGTCCATTTTGATAGCAAGAAACAATACAGCAAGAACAACAAACAAAAAAACTACGTCATTCACAAGTTTCTTCTCAAATTGGAATTGTTAGATATGTCTTGCTATAGTTTGGATATACCTTAAGTTGGTCTTCCAAATGTCCACATGTTGGACTTGGTCCTTAGCACGGTGGTGGAACTTTTAAGAAGGGAGCGCAAGGGGCACCTGTAGGTTACTGAGAACACCTCAGTCTCTCTGGATTCCTGTCTTGAGATGTGATCTCTCCCTCCTGTACACAAAGTCACCACTGCTATCCACCATGATGTGATGCAGCCATGCGGGCCCTCACCAAAGCTGAGCCAGTACCATGCCTTTGAAATTCCAACACTATGAACTAATTAAACCTCTTAGTGAAGTTAGTCTACCTCAGGTATTTCATTATAGTAAAGTTAAATGGACTAACAGAGTTTTATAATATATTTATAAGAGAAATAGGTTTATTATCATAGGAGAAGTTATCCATACAAAAAAGCACCCATCATTTATCAAAAATATCTATTTTGGGGAGGGGGATAGGAAAAGGAAAGACAGTGGAATGAATCTGACCTAACTTTCCTATGTACATGTATGAAAATATCCCAATGAATCCCACCATCATGTTCATCTACAAGAAGAGGGTCCTAATTAGAATAAGACACAGTCCATGCTTATATAATTATATCAAAATGGATTCTGTTGTCATGTTCTACTAAAAAAAGGAACCAATTACTTTTTTTAAAAAAATCAATTTTGCATTTAAAGGAAATATTAATTTAAACAAAATCTAGCCAGATATATTTGAAATCTGTTAAAATAAATGGCTAACCTCCATCAAATTATGTTTTAAAGCTGTTTTAGATGTTTTGGTAAAAAGATAAAAGTGATTTCCTTAGCATTTACAAAAGTCCATAATATTGCTAATCCAAAATGATAATAGGCCTATTATTGACAATAAATTTGAGATGCATGCTGCTACACATGAAAAGTTAAATATTGAATTGGAGAGAAAAGGAAAGTAGATATGTATCTGAAAAGCAAATTGAAATGAGTGTGAGACATTCTGTTTCTGTCCCTGTCCCTTGTCATATGTAACATGACACCTCAGATGGAGGACAGAGAGCTGATTCAAGGTGACTGACAATGACCCCCAGGAAATCAGTCCCCTAAAAGAAGGTCTCTTGACTCCCTTGGGAATAGGCATTAAATGTGCCTATTTTAAGTATTAAATATAAAGTCTCCATTGCTAATATGTTAGCCTGGTATTTTATTATATGGAGATAAATGTCTTGCTTTTCATCTGTCTCCATCAGTGAGAGGTAAGTGAGCCTTGGGAAGACTCATTCTGCTTATCTCCTTCTGTTGTCTGATTTTGATCAGAGAATAACAAAGAAAAAAATATGATCTGTTGAGTTGGTGAAAAATTAAAATAAAATGATAGATGTTTAAGGAGATGGACATGCTAATGACCCTGAGTCCATCATTACGCGTCGTATACATGTATCACATTATCGCACCAGACCCCATAAATATATATTATATGATTGTTTGTGTCAAAAAATAAAAAAGAAAGAAAATTAAAGTACAGAAAAACTAATATAAAAGTGGAAGTCATGCTTTCTTTCAATCTTGAAAATAACTGCTCAAGGGTTTGTCGTGACCACCCCTTCTTAAGCTGCACGTTCATCTTTAGTCAGGGGGTGTTCCATTCTGACTCCTCGTCACCCCACAGGGTGTCTGTGGTGACTCCACAGCTCCTCCCCTGGCACGTAGGTGCTCAGGCTCCCACATGGGCAGCTTCACACAGACCTCCCCACTTTGCTCTGGGGCCATGATGTGCCCTGGGGAGACTCTGTGATCTGAAGGTGGGGGCACTGGTTCTCTGCAGCCTATGGGGCAGAACAGGGGAGCTGTATTAGTTGACCTGTGCCAGGTTCCTATCTGCTTTTATCTCATCCTGTGTTGGGTGCCTCAGACTGCAGAGAGCATCAGCCCCTGACCCTGCTGCCTCAGAGATAGCTGGCCTGGGTCCCTTCCCTCACCTCTAGCTGTTTCTCCTACCCAGGAGAGGAGGTGAGGAAGAGGGAGAGATTCAGAGCTGCATAGAATGGTTTGGCTTCTGCTTTAGGACTGACCAAGAGGACCTCACAGGGTTGGTTACCAGCCTCTTTCCATCCTCTTGGGTCCCCTGAGAAGATACTCCCCATATTTTTAATTTTTATTATTTTAATTATACGTATCAATGGGATATAGGGAGATAATTCAACAATGTGTATAGTTGTAATCATCAAATCAGGGTAGATATTTCCATCTCATCAAACATTTAAAAGACTTTATTAACACAGAATAAGTTCTAATGTTCTGCAGCACCGTGGGGTGACTGCGCTCTGCAATAACCTTTTGTATGTTTTATGAACAACTAGAATAGAGGAGCTCGAGGCTCCAAACACAAAGTCATGCCCAGGAGATGGAGACATTAATTGCTCCAGTTCTATCAGTTCATATTGTACCCGTATATATCCATTTACCCTATCTTTTAACTTTTGTTTGGATAAATTACTTCCTTTTGCTACATATGTCTAGCAAAAAGAAGTAACTATGTTTAGGTTTGAATCTCTAGAATAATAACCTTGATTATCTGATTTTTCTCCCCCCGCTCCCCTCAGTTCAGATTCACAAAATACATCCTCTCGATGACAATGTTCACAAGTTTCTCTGATCGGTTCGGGATGTGTTTCCACTTTATGGAAACTTTCCAATCACTCCTAAAAGCTGCCTTTGCCTTCTTTTCTTTCTTCTTTGCAGACTGGGAGGTTTTGTTTTGGATCATCCCTCTGCCCTAGAGCTTGTGTTCCATTCTTCACTAGAGTTTTGGTGGAGGCAGGATAAGCAGCAGAACTAATTGAAATCATTTGGTCTTGACTACGCTCCAGGTCACATGATTTCTGGATCTGCCACTGATATTACTGTTTCATACAGACATGCTAAAATAAGTTTTGGCTCGGGACTGAGTCCAAACTTGCCATCTTAAATTTGAGAAGGAGGGTTTCACAATGAGATGAAAATATAGAACAAGTCATGCCAAATCTGTTCAAATTGTGATTCTTCCACACCCTACAGAATGGGTGGCTGTTCTATGTTTGGGATAAAACATATAAGTACCTGCCTGAGAAACTCTCAAGAGAAATTAATTCTGTCTTCATTCAACCCAAGTTAGTACTAGTTGACTTGAGTGACGTTTCTTCACCTAGCTGATTCTCCGTCTGACCATACGTCTTCATGAAAATTAAATTCGAGAAATGTCAACCATTTCAGACTGCACTTGACTTTTAAGTTATGTTCGGTTGGCCCTCTGTGACCACAGTTCTGCATCCATAGACTCTACCAGTCATGAGTCAAAAATATTCCACCCAAATTGGGTCTGCGCTGAACATGCACAGATGTGTTTCTCGTCTTTGTTCCTTAAACAATGCAATCAAGAAGTACTTAAATTGTATTAAGCATTATTTAGAAATGACTTAAGGCATTCAGGAGGACATGCATAAGTTATGCATAGGTTAGAAACATTATTTTTATTATCTTAATTATATGTATCAATGGGATACGTATAATGGTATCCATGTAAATGGATACCATTTTACATTAGGGATTTGAGCATCTATGGATTTTGGTATACTGGCAGGCTCCTGGATCCAGTCCCTGATGGATACCAAGGAGTGACTCTATTCAATAAATTTTCTCCCTTTTTTTTTTCCTTTTCCTTGTGTAATCATCTCCCACTCTAAATCTGGCTTAATGAAGTCTACTTTCAGAAAATAGGACTTAGAGCTATTTCGGTAAACCCAAATATGTTTCAGAGAAAACTTTTATTTAATATTTTGGGCAAAGCAGTAGAATCTATCACATCTTAAAGCTCTAAGTAGATCTGAAATTGGTCCAAGAGCAGACTGGGATCAGCTGAGTTGGATGAATGGTCAGTTTGAACTAATGCAATCTGTCCAAATGTCCATTATTGATATCCGTCAGGAGCCTCTGCCTGCAGGACTTATTTTGTGTGGCTACAGATCTTTCAGTCAGTAGATGCACTGTCCCTTATACATTTTTCCAAAGGGTTTCATAGCCTTCATAGTTTCCCTTCTACCACTTAGCACTATAGCTTTAAATAATCAAGTATTTTACATTGTTTGCCAGAATATATGTCACTATTTCAATATCTTGAGCTTTGAGCTCATGAGTTTGAGGCTGAGACCTAGTGACTACTTTGGCTCCTTCTATAAGCTAACAGTTGTATTCTGTGTTATCTTTGCTGAAAATTCACAAAAAGAGTAGCTGGGCATGGTGGTGCACACCTATAATCTCAGCTACTTAGAGGGTGACTAAGTAGAGGATCACTTGAGCCCACGAGTTCAAGGCCAGCCTGGGAAACATAGTGAGACTTGATCTAAAAAAAAAGAACACCCACAGCTCCCTGTTATAATGGCTGAAGTCCATGAAATATGATCACGTAGAAATAACGCCTTCACACTGGGGCTAACCGGAGACAATGGCAAGCACTAGCAAACACTTTAGACAGACAAACCAGCAAATGTTCCCTCAAGAATAACTTCCTGGCATAGAGGTGGATTAGTGTTTGAAGGAATCAATTTTCTGCAAATATTTATCTTGGAGTTATGGGTTGACTCTTAGGAATCGTTAACACAGTTCCAAAGAGCTTTAAAACGATGGAAATGTCCAGATGTCTTACCAGTCTGTCTTGGTCTGCTCAGGCTGTCATGGTACACTATCAGAGACTGGGTGCCTTCAACACTAGGGTTTCATTCCTCACAGTCCTTAGAGTGAGAAGTCCAAGCTAAGGTTGTCTTCATGGCTGGCTCCTGACAAGGGCTTTCTTTTGGATTTGCAGATAGCCACTTTCTCTCTGTGTCCTCACATGGAGGAGAGAGAAATCTCCCTTCCTCTTCCTAAAAGGCCACAGTCCTATTGGATTGAGCCCCCGATCCCCACGATTTCATTTAACCTTGATTACCCGTCCAGTGGCCCTACATTCAAACACAGCCACATTGTGGGTTAAGGCTTCAACATGGGAATGTGGGTAGGGGGGTGGGGATAGTTCAATTCAAAAAACACTCCATTTGGATGATTTTTCTAAGGGAAAAAATCTGAGAAAAAGGAAAACCTAAAAAATTTGGCTATTAAAATCTGTCTTTCGGTACAAACTTTTTAAAATTAAACCCTTAGGGAAAAAAAAAAAAAACATTTTCCCATTAATAATGGTCATAGATGTTGGCTAATAGTCTTTAAAATGTATCTTCTCCAATTAGGTTTAGCAAAGGCAATTTTAAGATAAAAAAATCCACCCATCTTTAAATAATAAACAAGAAGTAAATAAATATTATGGAAATACTAATTGTTCTGGTTTGGATATGAGGGGGTCCCCTGCAAAAGCTCATGTGTCAGGCAATGCAGGGATGTTCAGAGGTGAAACCATTAGATGATGAGAGATGTAACCTCATTGGTTGGTTAATCCATCTGATGGATTAATAATGTGAATGGACTACAGGGAGGTGGGGGGTCCTTGGAGGAAGTAGGCCACTTCTAGGGTGGGAGTGCCCTTGGGGATTATATCTTGTCCTGGCTCCCTCTCTTTTCCATCTCCCCCTCCCTCCCTCTCTGCCTTTAGGTTGCCATGAACTGAGCAGCTTTCATCCAGAATATTCTTCTGCCATGATTTCTGCTTCACCTCAGGCCCTGAGCCACAGTCTGCCAACAGTGGATCAGCTCCCTGAAGCTGTGAGCCAAAATACACTTTGCCCCCTCTAAGTTGTTGTCAGGTATTTTGATTACAGTGGTGAAAAGCTAACACACCAACTTAGCTTATATACATTGAAGGACACTCTTTCTTGCTGACTAAACTAGTTTAGGGATTTTTCTGGTATTTAACAGAAAAACTTGTCTGTGGATAAACCATTACTGAATTACCACGGAGAGCATGATTCACAGAGACTAATGGTGTTTTAAATAGACACTATAAACTATGATAAAAATTCTTACCAAAATCAGTGGAAAATATCTAATGGAGACAGATAATAGATAAGAGAGGAGGATAAAAATGTATACCAGTTGTCTACTTATGATGGCATTTATATAAGCAGTAATATCACTAGAAATAATCATCCTACACCAAGCATTCCCATTTGTTCTGGAAATTTTTACCTTTCACCTTTTTTTTTCATTTACTTATTTATTTGCTGGTGCTAGGGATCAAACCCCAGGCCTCATACATTGTAGGCAAGCACTCTTATCACTGAGCTACCTCCCCAGCCTAATGTTACCTTTATTTTTTTTTATGAGAGAGAGAGAGAGAGAGAGAGAGAGAGAGAATTTTTTTTAATATTTATCGGACACAACATCTTTGCTTGTATGTGGTGCTGAGGATGGAACCCGGCCGCATGCATGCCAGGGAGCGCGTTACAGCTTGAGCCACATCCCCAGCCCCCTAACGTTACCTTTAATTGACATTATTTCCAAATGTCAGAATCTTCACTAGTCATCACAATGATCCTCATAATTTATGGGTATTTTGTCTGAACTCCCACAAAAGGATCAAAGCACTCATGTTTGGGCAGCTCTGTAGATACACACAGGGTGCTGAGGTCCAATTCAGGGACACAGTGTGGCTAACAACCCCTGTTCTCATTCCCTAGAAGCATGCCGAGCAAGGAGTCTTCTCATTGTACCTCTGAATAATGCTGATTCTAATTTTACATAGCTTTTAAAATAACACAGACAAATGGAAAGACAATAATGTACAATGACACATGGTGGAAATAATATTTTTAATAAAATATCTAAAAGCCAGCGATAGCATGTCTCTATTATGTGATACTGCATACTGATTTTCTGCCATGTTAGAAAATATTACAGGTTGGTTATTTCTAGTGATTTTACTACTTGTCAGAAATGCAATAAATATATAGCTGGTACATGTATTTTATCGTTCTCTCTTATCTATCACTTATTGATCTATCTCCATTATCTAATCTACCTAGCCATCTACTTTTTATCCATATCTATCTCTATTTTCTATCATCTATCACCTAGCCAAAATAACCAGAACAAACCTGCCTACTTTCCATCTTACCATGAACCATGCAAAACTTCAAAGACGTCTTTTTCCTGCTCTTGGACGCCTTCTCCTATAGTCAGGATCTTAAATTTGTCCCAAAGGCCCATGTGTTGAAGGTTTGGTTCCCAAACTGTAGAGCTCTGGGACTTGGTGGAACCTTTAGCAGGTGAGGCCATGTGGGAGGGAGTTAGGTCACTGAACGCATGTCCTTAAAGGGGATGTTGGGACCCCCCAGTTCTTTCTCTCTCTTTGCTTTTCAATGACCACAAAGTCAGCTCAGCTCTACCATCACTCCTGCCGGGATGTGCGGCCTCACTACAGGCCCCAAAGTGACAGTCTGCCAGTCGTGGACTGAAACCTCCCTAATGTGAGCCACAATAAACCTGTCGCCTTCTAGGATGCCTATCTCAAGTGTTTTGATAGAGTAAAAGAAGCTGACTGATACACCTTGACAACCTCGCTCCAGGAAAGAGGTAAACATAAATATAGATTCATAAACATTTTATATTTATGCAAAATATTTATATATTTCAATATATAAGTATAATGTATAATTATATTTATATTATATGTGATATAATTAATAAATACATAATCTAATTAATATATACATGATATACATAAATATATATATAAAATTTAAGGCTGCTCCTTCCATTTTGTCTGCACACACTAACTTTAGACCTTCTCCAGTCCCCCTTCCCATACGTCTCCTGGTGCTCAGTGACCACCAGCTTCATTGTCACACACTGACCCTGGGTTTCAGCTCTCAGCCTTGGTTACCCTGGTGTGTAAGAGCACTGCTGTGGCACGCCCTCCCTAGTTCTCTCTCCCACTTGTTTCCTGGTCTCCTGTTGTGATTTTTTCCCCTATAAAACTCCCACCTATTTCTTAGGCTTTTTTCTAACTCTGCCCTCATCTCCGAATGTGCCTCCTGCCACGGTCTTCTCTGGCTGCCCCCTTCTTCCGTTCTGTTTTCAGATCAAGTGTCATCCTGGCTCTCATCCCCGTCCCTCCTGCTGTGTGCCATTACTCCTGTTATAGCTGCTGCTGTTGATGGCACTACTAGGCTGCATGGTGGTGGCTGTGCTCACGCGGGGCCCCTCTCCATGCCTTCTCTCAGGTTTTGCTCTGAGTTCCTAATTCCTAGCACGATGCCCACCACCTTGTAGAGTTCAAAGACATAACCGAGGCTTACAGAAATTTAACCACTATCGTCCACCGTGGTCTCCCAGATGGACCCACTTACTAAATCACAGGAAATGCTGTGGAATCCCAGAGGGTGCAATGGAGGGTTTATTCCTCAGTATCAGGCTCCAGGAGAGAGAAGGGGCCCTTGTCACCCCCCAGGCTCCCTACTCTAGCCAAACAAGAGGGATGTGAGGGAATCTTTTCCAAATCACCCCCTGGATTGTATCTTAGCAGTGGATCTTCAGATTCTCTGGTGGGAATCCCCACAGCACAGCGCAGAGCAAACTGGGAAGGACGTGGCTTAAGGGGCAGTCAACCCCTCTACTGGCTAGGGGGATGACCTCCATCACTCACGAGGTTCTAGAGAAACTAGAGGCTGGAAGGTCATGAGAAAAGTGTGAAACAATGCTCCTTCACTCCTACTCCCCACCTGAAAGCCTGGGGTCTGGCCGTGCCTTTGTGCCTCACAGGAAGTCTTTCTAGAACCTTCTCTCCTCCCAGCCAGAACAGACCTCCTTTAGCTGTGCTTCCAACAATCCTTCACAGAACTCAAGAGTATTTAACTGCATCTCTCTTTGATCAGTGACCCTAGGTGTATCTTGTTCACCCACACAAAGGCAGCACTAATGACAATCACTTTTGTGGCCTACTTGCTATTCATACTGGACATATGGCAAATAGGAAACACGCAGCTCATGAATTGTCTATCAGATTGGTTCACTTTAAGTTCCACTACACTAACTTCTGTTTACATCACTTCCATCTTCAGAGTTTGTTTCTGAAATACAATTTCCACCTATATAAAAACGTGAAGCGCTGGGGATGTAGCTCAGCGGTAGAGCGCTTGCCCGGCATACCTGAGGCCCTGGGTTCCATCCCCAATACTGCAAATAATAATAATGATGATAATAGAAGAAACAGAATTGATTTCTAAATATTTCTTTCCTATACTCCAGAATTCTTAGATGCTCTTATTTATAACTACGGAGTACATTTTTGAGATCTTAAAATAGACATGTAAAATTCAGATTTTGGGGATTTTAGACCCCAGATTAGGAGAGTTTATGAACTCTTCCCCAAGCCTGCTAACTCCTCCCACCACAGTAACCCGTGAGGCACAGACTGGCAAACAAGTGCAGAAAGATCCCTCTTGGCTGTGTCCTATGGTTCAATTTTCAGGTCAGTTGTCACCCTTCGATACCACCTGCTCAGAGGACAGCAGAGGGTCCCTGACAGCACTGGATTCCCAGATCTGCCTAATCTCTAAGAGCATGTTCCTAACTACCTCCAGATAAAAATCACTCTACGTTTTAGAAACATTCTCAGGAACTGCCTTCATTTTAAGGTCTTCATTTTCTTGATAATTTTTTATTCCTTCTCTGTGGGATAAACTTTATGCATATATAATCTGTGTAGTGTCACAGGTCCCCAGGCTTCAAAGGGCCCCATCAGTCTTTGGTCTCATTCTCTGCTTGTGTCATCATTAAGAATTATTAAATTCCTAATGATTTTTGAGTAAGAAGCCCCATATTTTCATTTTGTATTGGGGCCAGTTTCTATGATTTGAGGAGAGTTAATTTGAGGAAAGTTAATAATAAAGACTCTGGAGCCACTTACTAAATTCAGGACTTTGGATAAAATGCTAGGATACCATATGCAAGAAGTATTTATTATCATGATTATTCCAGCTTGGATTCCCTATGCGAAATGTTGAAATGTTTCAGTTTTTTTTATATATTTACATTTTAGAATATTTGCATATGCCTTATGAGTTATCTTAGAAATCAGACCCAAGTCTAAGCACACAATTATGTTTCATATATGCCTCATATACTTAGGCCAAAAGTAATTTTATACCATATTTTTAGTGTGCCTGTGATTGGACGCCCACTTCTCACATGAGGTCAGGTGTGGAATTTTCTCCTTGTGTATCAGTGCATAGAGTTTCAGATTTTGGAATATTTCAGATTTTGGATTATTGGATGAGGGATATTCAACCTATATTATTATTATCATTATTATTTATGTTTGTAGACATGTGTTCTTGTAAAGCTTCAATACAGGAGGCTGAGGCATGAGGATGGAGAGTTCAAAGCCAGCCTCAGCAACTTAACAAGGCCCTAAGCAACTTACTGAGACCCTTTCTCTAAATAAAATATAAACAAGGACTGGGGAGGTGACTCAGTGGTAAAGCGTCCCAGGTTCAATCCCTGATGCGTGCGCGCATGCACACACACACACACACAAAATAAAAAATTATAAAAATCAAAGAATACCTAAATATATGGAGCAAAATGAGTTAGTCATCTTTTTCCAGTCTGTCCCCTCTCCCTCTCCCTCCCTCCCTCCCTCTCTCTTTTTCTCATTCTCTCTCTTCCCTAGGAATAACCAAAACAGGAAGTACTCTTCAAGTTCTTAACACTGTGGTCACATATATTTTATATACTTTATGCTGTTGTCTGGGTGTGTTTTAACAACAATGGGAACATACTTTGCTTTGTTTCCTAAATTTTTTTTTCACTTCAATGAGACAACTTTTGGAAATCTCTCCGCTTTGTGTACTTGGGCCTCATTCGTTCTAAGAGCTGGACAGGGTTGCATGATGTGCGCCAAACATCATTCTCCTCTTCTGTATCAATAAACTTCTAGACACTAGAGAACTGCCATTTTGACAGATATATGACACTGCGGTGAACATCCTGTGCAGACAGGGTGGAATTGCCCTTATTTATTTCTGTTCCGAGGGTTTCCTAGGGATATGTTCCTAACCCACAGGATAGCTCATTGCTGAATCACTCCTTTTCACCATCACATGGAGGTGTATTTTAAGCATTCAGTCAAGTCGGTGACTGCAGGAACTGCACAGTGTATTTTTCTTCTTGGCCACAGAAGATTGTCAGGTTGGTATAATGAAGGAATAAATAGAATGACTTGCTAAAATTTAATGATTTTTTCCCCCTTTAACTGAATTTTGGCTAGCTTTCAAACAAGCCAAAGGAGAGGGGATTATATTCCCTGATGCAAACCAGTGTCCTGGGCATCAGCATGATCAGGGTTGTGTGCTGGGCACCTCCCATGAACTTCATCAGGCCCTTGCTTAGATACAGTTCCTGACCAGTTGTCATGACAACTATGATCACCCTCACCTAAATCTGGTCGAAATGCAAGAACGATTCTGGAGCTTACATAGAAATATTGATTTTCACTACTTTTCTTCTAGATTATTTTACAGATTTTAGATTTCCAGTTTTAGAAGAAAATTCCTTGTTCCTTATTTTAGTATAGGAGAGCTAAACTAAAATGTTTTCCTGCATTTTAGAAATACAATTTTTAGAGTTGCAAATGTATTCTATTGTAAGACTAAAGTAAGAATTTAACTGAACTCACCAAAAATGGTTGTTTCAGCCTAACATATTTTACAACTGGTTCCCCAGGTCTGGAAAAATAAATAAAGTAAAAGTATTGTGTCCATCTACAACTAAAAAAAAATTGTTGTTGTTTGTTTTTTAAAAAGAAAACTACTAGAAAGAGTTACTTCTCTCAAAATGTCATCTCCAGATCTTGTATCTGAGGTGCCACCATCTAAGTAGGCATCCTTTGCCTGCAAGCCTTTTAGTGCTCATGGATCCCCTTATTAGAGTTTAAATTCCCTTTCCTGGTGATTCTTATGAGTTAGTTTCCTGTTCATTAATTTATTCAAAATATTTATGAAAGACTCTTGGGCACTGGAAAAAATGCAGTGAATAGGTCACCCTTTATAAAAGACTAAATTTGGGCTCTTCGTTCTTTTGCCTTGGGCTGGTTCTACGAGGGAAATAAAGTATAGACTGTGTTAGAGGAAGTGGATCATGAACTGAGGGAGGTCTAAGGTGGAGCTGTGGCTTTACAATGGAGAGCTCTTTCCTCCACGCATATTTCAGAGAAAAATCTCAAGCAATGAAGAAAACTTGAGCAAGTTAAAGCAATAAAAATGTACCACCGTGTGATAAAAAAGACACTTAACCAATTTATAATTACACTCCTAACATATAAACTGCTTCCTTCTTTACAAGTTGAGACTATTAGGAGTCAGATTTCTGGGTATAAGTAATCATTCTTCTCTACACTTTTGCATGAACTTCTCTTTCTTAAAAATTTTATGGCTGTTTCTGTAGCAACTCCAAATGAAAACAGTGAAAAAAAAATTGCCTATTTTTTTTAACTCTGAATACTCACTTCAAATCTAGATGAAGTAGTAAAGAATATTACCAGCCTTTTGGTTCCTTGCTATTAAGAAGCATTTTCTTGGTAGATTTTGAGTTTATAGTCATTGAAGAAGTTGTAGGCATGTTTTCAGGTAGAAGTTTTGTGTTGTGGCAAGAACACCTGAGATCTACCCTCTTAAACGAAGTGCACAACACAGTATTGTCGAACTATAGGCACAATGTTGTACAGAGGATCTCTAGAACTTATTCATCTTATGTAATTGAAACTTTATGCATGAAAAGATAACAGGTGTTGATGAGGCTGTGGAGGACAGGGAATTCTTGTGCACCATGGGTGGGAATGTAAAATGGTGCATGGTTCCTCAAAAGATAAAAAATAGAGCATGTACCATAGCATCCAAGGATCCCAGTTCTGGGTATTTTCCCAAGAGAACTGAAGTCAGGATCTGAAAGAGCAATTTGTCCTCCCACATCCATTGCAACATTACTAAGAGCAGCCAAGATGGGGAACAACACAAATGCTTGTCAATGGATGAATGAATAAAGAACATATGGTAGAAATTCTAAATCACTAGCTGAAGTGGTCCATAACAAATCTTAGTATTCAGGTGACATTTGTCATCTTGACACTCATATCTTGAACCAATGATTTCAATATTATCTCTGTAGGGTTTAGATTTTTCCTATCACTGAAACTTCTTCAGTGGTGCAGGCAACTTAGAGATCCCCTGGGAACCGGTTCTCTGTGATTCCTGGCTGGACCCATTAGGAGAACTCCCCACAAAATTTTGCAGCTTCAGGATGGGCCTGGATAGACCGAGGGTGGTGAGATCCTCCAGCTCTTTCATCCTCTACAGAGCCATGGCCCAAGGCTGCTTCCCACAGGTCATGTTGTAGGCTCACTTTGCAAAATCCCTATGGGCCAGCCTGTGAGAAACCTTCAGCAGGAGATGATGTGACCCTGAGAAAGTGTAAGTACCTAGCATCTTTCTGCCCACGTGCAACCTACTTACAAGCTGAGTGAAGTTCCACTAGATTTCATGGAAGGGAGGATGGTTTTTACACTGGAAGATCTAAATCCAAGTTCAAGAACTATCATGATTTCAACTATGATATGAGTCACCTGTCATCCTGGAATGTCCATGTCTTCATTTGCAAAATGGAGATAATAGTGACCCCACAAGGACCTTACCTGAGGAAAGATGTGCACATGTCCTCAAACATAGCACATTAGAAAATTCAAATGATTTCTACTTCAAATCCACTTTGGAATGAAGCAAGGTAGAAAGAAGGTAGTAAAAGAATAAAAAAGAAGGACAAAGATATGTCTGTGTTAATCAGCTTTTTGTTGCGGTGAACAAAATACCTGACAAGAGCAACTCGGAGGAGGAAAGATTTATTTTGGTTCATGGTTTTAGAGAATTCAATCCTCTGAATCCAAGACTGGCTCAGAGGCAGAAGATCATGCAGAGATGCAATGCAGTGGAAAGCTGGTAGGCTCATGGCAGCCAGAGAGTAGAGAGAGGGGAATGGGTCAGGGAGAGGACAGTCCCTTCCAGGGCATTCCCCCAGTGACCTCTTCCTCCAACATGGTCCCAACTCCCGGTGCTCCATTCAGCCATAAAGGCTTGATCCACTGCTGTGGTCAGAGCCCTTCTGATCCAATCCCACCCCAAAGCTCCCCCTCAGAACCTTGCTGCATTGGGGACCAGACTTTCAACATGGGGCCTGCGGGCAGGCATTCAGGGCAGGACCATAACATTTTTATTTATTGGTATTTGCTCTCATAAATTCTCCAAGGCATCTGAAAGGGGCCGGAGGAACCACAGCAAAATAACAAATGCTAAGACGTGATTTACTCCTTTCTTCTTACTGTATTTCAAAACTTTACTAAACTCTCCAAGTTAAATGTTTTCTCATTTGGGTAAAGGAAAATTAGGTTGAAAAGTAGGATCTAGAAAGGAGTTATACTGGAAGAAACAGTATTGTGTTTCAGGCTTTGCATACGTGCAATTTGCAAGAGCAAGGTGTTTTCTCAGGCTGCTTTTCTGAAAGAGCTGTGCGAATCCTCTTCAAGTCTGCAGGGTCTGCTTCCTATGTGCTCACAGAGAGCACATTCTCAGACCTCACGGCTAATCATTTTCTTCACTTTGACCCCAACGTAAAGTATTTGCTTCTCACATTGCTCATTATCATAAGTCACCCTTTAGTCCTCCTATCACTATTATTGTTTCATGAGTATTTGGATGGGAGATTTAAGCCAGAAATAATTTAGAAAAATAAAAGCACATGCTTCTGCAGTATTCTTCTTAAATACTGTATCACATTTAAAAACATAAGTTATGGGGCATTGACCATTGTTATTAATACACATGTGAAAGTACAACTATGATGTGTGTACGCACGGTCCCCAGGGACAGCAGTCCTCGGTTTTAACTGAGCAGATGATTTCCTTCAAGGTGAACATGATTTAACTTACAGATGTTGCCATTTTTGTAAAGGGCAGTCAGACTTCCCTCTATGAGTTTGCATCACTATGAGTGAGTAGAAAATCAGCCTTTGGCTTTCAAGGTAAAATGGCAGTAACGGGAGGAAAGTGGTCACTGGAAAAGAGGTAGCACATGGAATTAATAAAGCTACAATGAAGACGAGAAAAGCAGAAAGCCAAACCAAAGCAAATGCAACCCCAAAACAAGTCAAAAAGGGAAAATAAAAACGATGCAGCAAACTCTGCAGAGAAGGCCCAGAACCTGGTGGGGCCTAAATCTCCAGGCCCCCACGTAGGAACAGTCAGCTCTGCTCTTTGATTTATTCTGCAGGTGAGGACTCTCCACACTCTGCCCCTTGCCACTCTCCCCTGCATCTTCTTTGCATTCTTTCTCCCTTTCCTCTGTAGTTCTCAGACTGGGACAGTGATTTAGAACCAGTCCCCTGGGTACAGACTTGTTCAGAGAACACATCGGAGGGGGACAGGAAGAGCCTCTTAGGACTGCAACTTAAAGACCCAAACTTGTCTTTCCCTCCATCTGATATTGTTGTAGGGGACATATGAGGCAGGGCACCAAAAATAGAAGAAAGAAACAGTTTTATTTGGCTGCAGCCAGGTTCAGAGGGCACAGCTTTTGCTGTAATCAATCAATCCCCTGAACCCCAAGTTCAGGTAGTTTCAGAATTTTATACCCAGTGTGTAAGGGGAGGGGCTCACAAGTTCACAGTCTGCAGAAGTCCACATAAAGCAGATTTTTCTTTCGATGTTCTGGGCAAGTTAACCCTTCAAGGACAGCACCTGAGAAGGGGAGAGCTTCTTCTCCCCTTTCTTTCCTCCCCCTGCCAGCTGTTACCATGGAGCCCAGTTGGTAACTTCTCTCATCTTAGAAATGTAGACATCTCAGTGAAGCCCAGCTCAAGGCCAGAGGCCTTGAAGTTAAGGATTTGTCTTTTTATTATCACACTTTGCATTTGCAAACACACTTCTATAAACTACTCTACTGGATAAATGTTTGTGAAGTACTAGTAAAGGGGCCTTTGGCACCTGGAGTGCAGATTTCTTCCAGGCCAGTGGCCAAGTAAAAAAGAGCAACAGGAAAACAGGAAGTTTACCTACACTGAACTCTTTTGTAGACTCTTTTGCTGACAGTCCTAAACCAACTATGGTAAAGATTTCTGGAGAAGCTTAGTGAAGATTTTCTGTGGAAATATTTTCTGCATACAATATGTCTCTGTATGCAGATATCCCGGGGTTTTTTGATGGGTCTCCTTGTGAAGCAGGGCATGCACTTTACCTAATGCTAAACTCTTCCTCCCTGATGAATTCCAAACCTGATTAGAACAGCTGTGCCTGGTCTATACCAGGTCTGACTCTCTAGGCAGACAGAATCCAGAGGCACCAAACGACTTGTTGCTAAGTAAAACGCTGAACGTGGTCTGAGCCAGGACAGCAGCAAACCACATCCCTCCAGGATGCTGCTCAGAACCCGAGGCCAGCAGTTTCCCCGGGCTTCTCATTCCTATCTCCCTGGACACAGAGCCTCAGATCAACCTGCCAGTTTATCTGCTCTCAGGATCCCTGTCTCCCTAATGTACCTTCCTACTTCTCTCCTCCTTTCTTGCAGTTCTTTCTTCTATATCCCTCATTTATAAGGAAGGAAGAAAGGAAGGAAGGGAGGGAGAGGATGGGAATAAGAAGGAAAGAAAAGAAAAAAAAAACTTGCTTAATGTTAGAATGTTCTACTATAGAAAGAAAAAATTGAGACCTCTCTATTAGGGCAGCTCAGGTTTCTAATCAATCCCCCCACTGACCCATTATGCAACATGAACAAGTTGCTTAACCTCTTTGAATTGCATTTCTTCATCCTAATTTCATTGTGAAAGACTAAATGATATCATACACCTAAAATTCCTATAATGGGTCTGGGGTTGTAGCTCAGTGGCAGAGCGCTTGCCTGACATGTGTGAGGCACAGGGTTCGATTCTCAGCACCACATAAAAATAAATAAAGGTCCATCAACAACTAAAAAAAAATACTGTAAAAAAATTCCTATAATGGCACCCGATTCACAATAAACATTCAGCAGTATTAGGTGCCAGTCTGTGATGATCATGTTGACTGAAATCCAAACCTGTCTTTTGGACATCACTGTCCTAAAACCCTTAGGAACACACCTCCCTCATGTTTCCTCGTCCTCCTTGTGGTGAGATCTGAAAGCATTGTTATCAATCTCCCATCAATTGCAGAACAATAAATTTCCTCCCTCACAAAAAATAACCAAAAGCAGTGACAAAATAACCCTTCTCCTAAATATCTCCTGAGTATTGCCCCTTCTGCATTTCCTGGCCACTGTCATGGACTAAACTCCAAGGCACTCCCTCACATCTACCTCCATCTCCTCCATCCCAACTTCAGAACTCGCACAGCTTTGAGGCAGACCCATAAGATGCCTTGACAGAACGTGCTTGAGCTTCGTGAGCTCCACTGCCCCACTCCGGCGCTCTCTCCCACGGCCACCTTGACCATCTGTTGGGATGGTGGTGCCATTTTTCAAATCTTGGATATTTAAATTCTATGGATTGGTGTACATTTCCAAATACTGTCAGAATTCTCACCTTCATATAGATCTGCTTTGGACATGCTGACTTTCTGACTTTATCAGCCTCTCAAGGTCTAACTATCCTCCCGATTGCTGCCACAATAGTATATTTTTTTCACTCACTCTTTTGTCAATTTGTTGGCATGCTAGTGTCAAAGTCACCAATGACAACATCCCTACAGAGGCTAATTTGGGGCCGATCCAATGAGCTGCCTCCTCAAGTCCTTCACATATTTGAATGTTAATGAGAAACCCCAGCCTTGCAGAAGGGGACTTTATACATGACCTCCAGCCTGTGGTCTTTAAGCCACCAGGACAGCGGTTCCCAGGCTTGACTCACACTGAAATCACCAGGTGGATCACTGAACACATGCTCAGGTCCCCCACGCCTGAGTTTCAGACTTCAGTGACCTGGGCAATGGCCCACGTAGGCGTTCTCAGTGTAAAAAGATGTTGTCACTAGAGGTCCCTTTTGTTCCTTCCATGTCCAATTCTTTCTTCCATTCCACATGACTGCCGTACACACATCCAGACTCCCTGCTCCAATTCCACTTTCCCGCATGGCTCTTACCACAAAACTTGAATCTTATGGACAACAAATAGATAACAGGCAGAAAGTCCCTTTCAGAAATTTTACATAACACATAATTACCTCTTCCTCCTGTTTCAGAAAAAGCACTGTCTCTTTCCAGTGTCTTCTATATCCTGGGTCCTTCTTCCTACCACTCCCTCCGGTACCTGTTCTCTGAGTCCCTTGTGTTTTGTCGCTTCCACACACACCTGAGCCGCATGGGGCCCTCACCAGAAGCCAAACAGATGGAGCCCTATCCTCTGGGACTTCCCAGCCCCCAGAGCCATAGGCCAAACTAGACCTTTCTTCCTTATAACTCATCCAGTTTCAGGTATTCTTGAAAGTAGTAGACCGAGTCCCCCAGGTTGTAATCACACACAAGTGTCTCTAGGTTCCCCTTCATCCTCTCTTCTGCTCACACAAGTCCATCTCCTTCCCCAAGCATCACGCTTCTACCAAGCCTTACTTGCTTCCTCTGTTTCATTATCTCGTGTTGCTCCTAAACCCCTGCCATCAGGCAGCCCCTGTCCTTGGGCAGATAAAGTTACGGATCATTTTATATCTCTCATTCATTGATACAGATATTTTTGTTTCACTCTCACAATAATCCCAACAGGTACATAGTAGAGTAATACCTACCTGTATTGATGAAGACAAAAGGTGTTAAAAGATTAAGCTACTGGTCAGCACAGCTAGTAAGTGGTGGACCCCATATTTGAACCCAGCAGATCTGACTCCCGCCTCTGCCTTCTTTACCTACCCTCCTACTCTTTCCTCCTGCTCACCCAATCTTTGCTTGCTCGGATGGCAGCTCTGTCCTACCTGATTTGACATTCCAAGTGTTTGAGTCCATCTTGAGCTACACTGCAGAGGTAGGACCATAATTTCCAGAAATCCACCCTTGGGATGCACACATGTGCCAGAAGAGAGGTCGGGTGCTGAAGGTTCCTACTAATGTTTTCCTTTGGCACCTTAGGTAGCCAATCAGGTCCAGCCACACTGATTGTGCCACAATCTGAGGAGCCTGGAAGGTGAGGATCAACAGAGAGAAAGAGGTTGGACAGATGGGTGGAGAAGAGAGGGAAGATGAGAAGACGGGAAGAGACAGACAAGGGTGACTAACCCAACACCGAATGTTCTGGAGCCCTGGGAGCAAGCAGCAGTTTGCCCTAAGATGTGACTCCATGGATTCCTGGTAACCAGAAGTTGCAAGCAATACCAAAGCAGGCAGCCCATGAAAGATGGGGGGATGGGGTTGTGAGAAGATATATATATTCCTGAGCCCAAATTCAGGTGGACCCAGAGCCTGCTCAGTCTGATCAGAGTACACAAATGTAGTTTCCATTCAGAAATAATTTTTTAAAAAATATTTCATCTCATAGCAAAACGATTTTGGGTCAGATGGGGAAAAAAAATCTCTCAACATTAAGATTCCAAACAGAATAAGAAATCGATGGTAAGCCTTGTGAGAATTCAACAAATGTATTCAAATATTTGTCTGTAGCAAATTAATGAGATGTGATAAGGACAATGCCTTCTTAGTACAGAGGTGTTTTAATTGTGACCTGGCATCTCTGACGTGGGAGCTCTTGAAGAGAAGCTAATTTTCATTTGAGTTTGCTTAATTAACTAATTAAGGAAGCAATTCTGATTAGAGGGTGGAAAAAATCATTGTTAATGTAAATTTATTGACCATTTTATTATTTTGGAAGCAAGGGTGGAGAGAATACTGCCAGAGTAATTTTGTACTAAGTTTTCAGGTATTTTTTATAGTCATTTTTGCAAACTTCTTTACAATAAATACAAGCCTTTCTCGAATCTGAATTTCTTTCCTTTCAGTCAGAAGTTTTGCTAATGAAGCTTTTGCTGGAGTGGAGCACAATAGCTCCCCAGGGACCTCTTTCCACCATTGAGGTACTTTTTCTCTTTCTCTCTCTTAAAAAGAATAATATCGTGTCTTTAGAATGTTCCAGGCGCCCAAAGAAAGACAAGCCATTTGATTTGAATGATTTGAATGATTAATAAGGACATTTACAAATACAAAATAAGAGATAAGACTTCAAATTCAAAACGAACATCGATCTTTAAAATGGAGAACAAAACTGACTTCTTCTGCATCATTTCTGTCTGATACGCACGATTCTGAGCCTAAGTGGTTGATGTTTTTAAGGCCCATCTTTTCTCTTCGGGCTTGCAGCTACTTCAGAAGTGATGCGTTGGCCCTTGAATCTTTTACAAAGGACAACTTTCCACAGCATCCAAAGTTTACTGCACAGGAACATTTGTGAAAGGAGAAATGTGATTTTATTGCTGTAAAGAAAGGCTTTTACAGGAGCATCTTTAGAAGGGGACAAAAAGAGGAATTGGAAATATGGACAGAAGAGAAGTCACTTGAGAGCCAAGGGCATCATAGCTCAGTGGTAGGAGATGTCTAGGGCTGGGGTTGTGGCTCAGTGGTAGAATAAAATTGCCTAGCATGTGTGAGGCCAAGAGAGAGAGAGAGAGAGAGAGAGAGAGAGAAAGAAAGAGAAAGAGAAAGAGTGAGTCACCTGGTTCAGATCTTACTCCTCCATTATGAGGAAGAGCATTTCTTGTAAGTATTTATACACTGTCAGAGCTATGTAAAGTGTCTTGCTATAAATAAACAGAAACATCTATAACGTAATCCATGACATGACTAGATAACACATGCCATTTTATCCAAAAAGGTGGTCGTTTAGAATATAGTACTATTGATATTTATTCTTATCCATGTACTAAAAGGACACGTTAGGCAAACATCCATTGTAGAGATGATTTAAGATTCTATCCATATTAAGGAGATATGACAAAGTCCTCATTTCTTAGAATTCTCAGTATGAAATGAACAATGCTATCTCTAATAATGAGACAGACTAAGTGATACACATTTTAGCCAGTAGTCCATAGATATTAATGTCCACAGGCATTCATGTATAGCTGGTATAGAGAGCAGAGTGAAAGTCATTGCAAAATAGAATAGAAAATAACTGAATTTCAAATGTTGTCAGGGAGAGATCAGGCAAACCATTTCCGCTCCTGGTAATTCATAAAACCTCTGGAAATGGAACTGTCTCAGAAGCCATTTCTGTGATAGAGAAGGAATAATTTGGTGAATATTTTCAAGGTGGAGAGAAATATTTTGAAGATGGCAGGCACATGGCTTTACTGTTGGTCAAAGGGCCCCAGGCAGAGGTGATGAGATGCAAAGCTTTGGGCAGGTATGCCCCAAACCAAGGACAAGCAAGGAGTGCTCATGAGCACATATGGTGGTGCACACCAGTAATCCCAGTGTTCAGGAAGAAGGCTGAGGCAGGAGGATCATAAGTTCAAGCCAGTGTGGGCAAGTTGGCAAGAACTTGTTTCAAAATAGAAAGAAGGAAGGAAGGAAGGAAGGAAGGAAGGAAGGAAGGAAGGAAGGAAGGGAGGGAGGGAGGGAGGGAGGGAGGGAGGAAGGAAGGAAGGAAGGAAGGAAGGAAAGAAAGAATTGGGGATAGAGTTCAGTGGGTAGCGTGCCCCTGGGATAAATTCCCAGTACCTGGGGAAACAAGTGATCATGAGGGTCAAAGTTATAATCCTAGTGATTAATCTAGCTGCAAAAATTTAGAAACTGAGTCAATGATTGAAATGCAAAAGGAGATCATCTTGGAAGAAAGCCAGGGTTAAAGTGGTGGACAGCGCCCACGGCTCCCACAGCAAAGCAACACATTTTTATGAAATGTATTTTAAAACAAAGGTGATGTGTCACCTCTGTTCACAAGGTTCCCTAGCGAACTCACCCAAATCCTGACAGATTTGTACTCATACGTTTTCCTCATTTCAGATGGATCCTCTGTGATAACTCTGATACCCTATCTATCAACAGAAAGGTCAATAAAAATAGAAAGCAGAGGACACAGCAAAGCTAATACTTCTTTGAGCTTCAATATACTTTATAGCACAATAATATAATGAATAATACTTGCTAAGCTTTACATCATTGTTCTTATTTATTGTAGATTACTTATTAAGGAGGTCCAAGTTCATCATTCAGTCTTCCTTAGGCTTCTTTTTTTCCAGCTTATTGCAGCAATGTGTGTGTGTATGTGTACGTGTACACATGCAAATACATGTGTGTATATACACCCAGGAAACACTAACACAAGAAATAAGTTCACACTATGAATTGAAAAGGGCACAGATCAGAACTTAGAATGAGCTGCAGCTGCCTCTGTGGCAAACAGATGCTGAACCACTCAATTTTAAGCCTAGAAAGAGAATCAATCTGTGTCTATTAGTCTGTCACCTGACACTGCTGTTTGTATAGGTCAAATTACTTAGACGCTGGCAATTCCACATGGTTCGGCCTGTAGCACAAGACTGGATCCTGCCTCTACCTTTCACTTCGTAATAAAAAGAAGAGAAGCTCACAGGTGCTGAGCCCCTGGCGCTTGGTCAAGGGTTTTACCAGAGGCCACGTTAGGAACAGGGCTCAGTTTTACCCTTCATTAGATGGTATCCCCACCATAGCCCATGATCATCTAAGGCTGGAGGGCTCAGGGCACGGATAAATATCATTCATTAAACATCAAACAAATATGTCATCGAAATACCACTAAAATAAATATCAAAACTAGAATCTGATGCCTCCAGTCTAATTCCATGGGGCTTATAACCAAAATAAATGTTAACAAAGTTAGAATGGCATTTACCCTGAGTGAGATACATATTAGATATTAAAAAGAAAAGAAAGAAAGAAAAAAAAAATATATATATATACCCAATAAGTCCCTTTCACAATATTCCATGTGGCCTTCCTCTGTGGGTCTCTTTCTGACATGAGGCTGCTCTTCCTCATTTGAAAGTCCATGAAAGTCCCCTTCCTTCCAACACAGTGATGTCCATCCACGTGGGCCACTCCACCCCAGTTCCTCTCTCCTCTTCACCCCCTACGATCCCCTCCCTCTCAGGGCAAGACAGGACTGCACGCTCACTCTAAGGCTTTATAGCAGAGCTTTGCCAGGTGGTTTTCATCCTGGAGAGACTTCAGTGGATAACAGAATTACATAATTTATCCAGGCACCGTGGCGCACGCCTGTGATCCCAGAGGCTTGGGAGGATTTCAAGTTCAAAACCAGCCTCAGCAACTTAGCAAGGCCCTAAGCAACTCAGCAAGACCCTGTCTCTAAAATTAAAAAAATTAAAAATGTCTGGGATGTGGTTCAGTGATTAAGCACCTCTGTGTTCAATCCCTGGTACCAGATAAATAAATAAATAAGTAAAAGAATTACATTATTTATTACTTTAAATGAATTTTAATTGCTTTGAATTTAATTGAAAAGACTATATGACACATGTAGTTTAAGCCATACATGGATCCATTTTAAATATATATATATTTAACCCCTATTCTTATCCAGAGGGGAAAAATTGCTACAATTATTTTTCTAGTGGACCCTTCCAAAAACGTCCTGTATTTTACACGTACACAGTATACCTATAGATGTAGATATTCATTTTGGAAATTTCAAATGGGAGAATAATTTATTCTCTTCCTTGCTTTAAAAAAAAATCTTGAAGTTCATTATCAGTCGATATGTTTACCTCATTCTCTATTAAGGGTGAGTGTTATTGCAGAGGATAAATGTTTGAATTTATTTATCAGTCACCTAGCAATTAGAGAACTATATCAACATATAGTTTTACTATTATAAAATGGTATAATCTATGCATGTTCCTACATGCATATATGTGCATATATTAGTGCCGTAAGGGTGAGATACATTCCTGCAAGTAGAACTGCTTTATGTAGCTTATACATTGAGAGATGAAAACATTGCTCTTTTTGCATTACCTTCATCCAGAACACTGCAAGGAGATCAATTTTGAAATATAGATATTGTCAAATGGCTGGCTGTCTAGGAGTAGTATCAATATATATTCCCTCCAGCATCTGAAGTGGTGCTGATTCTGAATCATCCAAATTCCACCCTCAACTCAGGAGCAGGCACATAACAGGTCTAGTTCTGGGGTGAGGAAGAGAGCTCAGATTCTGAAGCCAGACTTCTTGGGTTCAAATCCTTGAGCCACTACCCATTCACTCTACAGTTGGGTTAAATAGACAAAACCTGTAAATTTTTTTTTTTTTTTTTTGCTTTCCTTGATATTATCTGGGAAGACCATTAGTATCTACCTCGTAGAGTCTTGTTAAGGATTTAAACATGTACAAAGCACAAAAGATCTTGCTGGGTACACACTGAAGCACTCAGGTTGTTAGGTCTTCAAACTAAAACTTTTTCATTTTCATTGAATTTTTTTTAACATGAGTCTTAGGCTAAGCAGTACTATCCATGATCTCACAGGGTTGGTGTGCTGTTTACATTTGATTTTAAGAGACTTTACACTTAATGCGTAACTGTAAAAGTTGGAGAAAATAAAATGTTTTAATCCATCCTGCTGAGCTGAGGAGAGTCTCAGTGCTGCGGCTTTATTTTTGTTTCTTCAATGTGTAAGCAAGGCGAACATCATTTCATACATTTAGGAATCATTTCTTGGTCTGGGCTGCTCATTAACATTTCTCATTTTTACATTGCCTTTCCGTCCTTATCCATCAATGTGTAAGGGTACTTTTATAGATAAGGAAATTAACAGTGTTGTGTCCATTAAAATCTCATTTCCCAATCCTGGATTGATATCTTTGGTGGCATATTTTCATGTAGTATTCTTCAAGAAAGATAATTTGTCTATTCAGTGTGATCTGGGTTTGCATTTTACTTAAAAATATGTGCTCACTCCAATACTGTACAGGCAAACTTTCTCCCAGAATCCTCTGAGACTGTCTCTATGGATGCCTTAATTTATATCTTTAAATATATGCAATCTATTTTGACATAAAGAGTGAGGTCAGGGGCTGGAGTTGTGGCTTCAGTGGTAGAGCGCTCACCTCACACATGCGAGGCCCTGGGTTCGATCCTCAGCACCACATAAAAATAAATAAATAAAATAAAGATCTTGTGTTCAACTACAATTAAAAAATAAATGTTTAAAAAAAAGAAGTGAGGTCAGGATCCAGCATTTTTTTTCTTTTTGCAGATAACTACTTAATTGTCTTCATATAATGTATTAAGTAACTATTTTTCTTATTTATTTAAAATATCATATATTTGACATATCAGCATACATGTTGTAATTTATTAACAGATACCATATTTTTTTCCACTGTTCTTCATACTAATATTTAGCATCCAAAAATTTATTATATATTTCTCCTGTTTGTAGGACTAATTTCCCTTATTATAATTCTTTATACTAATTGCTTAGCTTATTCTTTTTTAAAATTAATTTTTTAGCTGGGCATGGTGGCACACGCCTGTGATCCCAGAGGCATAGGAGACTGAGGCAGGGAGATCCCAAGTTCTAAGCCAGTCTCAGCAACCTGGTGATGCCCCTAAGCAACTTAGTGAGGCCCTGTCTCAAAATAAAAAATAAAAAGAGCTGGAGATGTAGCTCAGTGGTTAAGCACCCACAGGTTCAATACCTGGTATTTAAAATTATTTTTTAAATTGACAAATGTTCTCAGGGTTTGGGAAGCTGAGGCAGGAGGATTGTGAGTTCAATGCCAGCCACAGCAAAAACAAGGCACTAAGCAACTCTGTGAGAGCCTGTCTCTAAATAAAATACAAAAAAAAAGTAGGGCTGGGGATGTGAGTCAGTGGTTAAGCCCCCCTAGTTCAATCCCCAGTACCCAAAAATAAAGGTAATTAATGTATTCATTTTACCTCATGCACCATTTTTGTGGTGACAGAACTTGGAATCTACTCCCAGTGATTTTCCAGAACACCATAACTATAGCGGCCGTGTTGAATAACAGATCTCTTGAATTTATTCCTCTAATGTAATTGCAAGTTTGCATCCTTTTGACCAACATCTCCCCAAATAGCCTCCTCCCTGCCAGCCAGCCCCTGGTAGGCACCACCAGGTTCTCTGCCTCTGAGTTCAACATTTTTTAGATTCTACATCTAAGTGGGACTGTGCAGTATTTGTCTCTCTGTGCCTGGCTTATTATACTTAAGATAATGTCCTTTCTCCATGCTGTCATGAAGGATGGACTTCCTTTTTAAAGGCTCAGAGTATTCTGCCATTTACATATACCACATTTCCTTTCTCCATTCATCCATTGATGACCAATTAGAGGGGCTATGTTGGCTTCTATGAATAGTGCTGCTACAGACCTGGACTGCAAGTGTCTCTTAGACTTGCTGCCTCATTTCCTTTGAATGTTTGCCTAGTAGTGGGGTTGCTGGATCATTTGAAGTTCTATTTTAATTTTTTGAGGAATCTCCATACTGTTTTCTATAATAGGTGCACTAATAGAGATTCCTACCAAGAGTTTCCTTTTCTCCACACCCTCACCACTTGGTATCTTTCTTTTTCTTATTACCGGGGATTGAACTCAGGGGCACTCAACCACTGAGCCACATCCCCAGCTCTATTTTGTATTTATTTTAGAGACAGGGTTTCACTAGGTTGATTAGTGCCTCACTGTTGCTGAGGCTAGTTTTGAACTCTCAATTCTCCTGCTGCAGCCTCCCTAGCTGCTGGGATTATAGGTGTGTACCACCGTGCCTGGCTATTTTTTTTATAAGAACCACTCTAAAAGATGCAAGATGATATCTCATGTAATTTTAATTTGCATTTCCCTGACAGTTATTATTAATTAGAACTTTCACTAACTATATAGAGGGCTATTCTCCCTAAGATAAAGTTTATCATGGTAGCCAAAGTTTCTGTGCAGGAAAAAGCCCTACATGTCAATATCTTGGATAGAAGTAGAGTATATACTCTACTTCTTTTGAAAGAAAACTGCTTAGGTAAGCAAATAGCTCTGATTTGTCAATGTCACTGAATGAAAAATGAAGGCTGTGACCTCTTAGGAAGTCTGTAGTTGTAGGGTAGTTGTTTTCAGAACGTTAAATGACTCACAATCAGGAACCTAGAGGGAAATCAAAGGATTCTGCTAGTAAACCAGGCTTCCATTGAGAAAGTCTCCTTCAGGGCCTTGCTTTTCTTAAAGAACCCACAAGGGGAGCATGTTAGTTAGGTTTTCACTGCTGGGACGAAAACACCTGACAAGAACAACTTAGAGCAGGAAAAGCTTATCTGGGCTCGTGGTTACAGAGGTTTAGGCCACGGTCAGCCAACTGATTCCACTGCTCTGAGCCCGAGGTGAGCAGAACATCGTGGCAAGATGTTCACCCTTCCCACAGTTACCATCCAGTCCTTTCAATTTATTAATCCATCAAGTGGATCAATCCACTGATTAGGTCACAGCTCTTGTGATCTGATCATCTCACCTCTGAACATTCCTGCATCAACCCAGGGGATGTGAGTGACCACCTTGTGTCCAAGCCACAACAGGGGAGATTTTCACTATTACCAAGACAAAATGGGACTGAGCTGTTATATGGATTCTAAATGTGACCAAAGAACAGAATCCCTAACAAAACAGAATCTCTCACTGTGAAATTAATCAGTGAGATTCTGGAGTAGCCCTGTCATTCTTAATATCATCCTAAGTGCTTTCAAAAGTTTAGGGCATGGAATAAGGAAGGAGCTGGAAGAGCTTGTCCTTCAAGGGGTTGGAGGTCAATGATGGCATTCCACTGCCATCTTTGATTATCTCATGACACTCATCCACAGTTGCCATTTTGATTTTCCACAAAATTCCTGGGCAATTTATTCATTCAAGAGAACACAAGTGTAAGTTCAAGTTGCTTCTGCTGTGTCTCAAGGTCACAGGTCTACCCATGGAGCTTATGTGGCCCTGACCCACATCCTTCCCTGCAGGGACTACCTCTGTGCTCCTGGTGCTATCGGGATGCAGAGGGCTCCCCCTTCACACTAACTGAACTCGGATGAATAATATTAAACTAAAAATATTAACCCAAGGAGCTTTTTAAAGGTTTTAGCTTAAAAACAGAAAAAAAAAATGAGTAGTGCTGTGTAGATCATGCATTATTAATAGAGCCCACTGACTACTGAAGTAACTTGTTGCATACTTTCTAAAAAATGCTTTCATTGTGGTAAGATAGATGTCACGTGAAGCTTAACATTTCAATCATTTTCAAGCCTACAGTTCAGTGGCATTAAGTACATTCAGATTATGCATCCGTCCCCACCAGCCATCCTCAGAACTCTTTAAATCCTGCAACTGAAACTCATAGCATGCCTTTTAACAACTCATGAAGTGGGCGACACCCTGTGACGCCCTTCAGTTTGCAAGGAAGAAGGCCCAGAGCGTTGGAAAGGTCAAATTGTAGAGGTGTCACTTGATGTGGCACTCCTGGCTTGCACAGACCTACCTCAAGGAATTTTTCAAGCTTGGGCTGCTTGACCTTAAACGCAGCTTAAGAAACACTTCCCATTCAATGGTCACCACTCACAGAAAAGATTCTGTCATTACTGACGTTCTTTCTCTTTGAGTTTTGCTCTGAGGTGGATTACATATGTTCAGAGCTAAAATCTTTGCAGACTACTTCATCAGGAAAAATGCAAAAAGACTGTTTCTTCACCTTCTTGGAAATCAGGACTTTGGATGCAATGGTGCAAAGATCAGGCATGGAGGTACTGGCAAGCCCAGAGGGCATACAGCCTGACGCCCAGAGTGTTCTTCATAAATAGCAGATGGCATTAGTTTCAATCATGGACAAAATATTTGCTTTTCCCTCTTGCTCCCTATTTAGGAAAAGCCCTTTCCTTCAAGGGGAAAAAAATATTGCCTAATCTTGAGTATTCTTTGTATGTGCACAATATACATGGATCTGTTGATAATGCAGTCAGCTTTATATAGACAATATGCCCAACTTGGTGTTAGATGAAGGGAAGGTGATGTGAAGATGTGGGTATATAGAAGGAACAAGCTACAGTCACTAGAGCCAGAAGCAGAATAAACATCAATGGAGACAGGAGATCAAATGATCACCCCTGAGCCTGGAGGAAACAGAGCTCAGGCACTGCACCTGTATAACGGGACAGGGGCCTGGCTCTGTCCTGCAGACCTGCTCTCCCTCTGACTCACTGTGTCAATGCCTGTCAGGGGCACAGGGCTTGCTGGCTACCCAGCCACCCCACCAGCTCCTCTTCTCCCCAGGTCACCTAACTGTTGCCGGGCTCAGAAGATGCACTCATTTGCATTATTGTAGAAGGACAAAGAAGCCACTAAGAGCTTTTCTGTCTGCCTGGTGCTTAGTGCAGCCTCTTCCATCTGGTCCCTGCTCACTCCAACATGATCAGCTCTTCTCTGATCCCCCATCTTCATGCTCTTGAATTAGATGCCCTCACCTGTGCTCCAATCAGGCCAGACCATCAAGGAGAAAATTCAGACAACCTATACTGCCAGGGAGGTCTACCAGTGTTCTTCAGGAACACACAGAGTGAGCAGGTATATTTAGATTTCCCAGTTTGGATGGTCAGACATTTTGGATCCTGGAATGGTTTGGATAAGAGGTATCCCCCCAAAGCTCCTGTGTTGATGTAGGAACGTTCAGAGGTAAAATGACTCGATTGTGAAAGCTGTCACCTAATCAGTCCAACTTACTGTGAATGGACTAACTATGTGGTAACTATAGACAGGTGGGACATGGCTGGAGAAAGTGGGTCAATGGGGGATGTGCCCGGGAAGAATACAGCTTCCCTGTGGCCCTTTCTCCCTCCCCCCCCTCCTTCCTGGCCATCATGAATAGAACAGTGGCCCTCTGCCATGATGTTCTGCCCCACCGTGGGCCAGAGCAATGGAGTTGGCCAAACATGGACTGAATCTCTGAAGGCATGAGCCCAACTTTTCTCCTCTAAGTTGATCTTGTTGGTTATTTGGGTCACAGCATCAAAAAATTGACTAACACAGATACAAAATTCTTTGAAAAGAGATATTTACTAAAGAGGATATTATGTGGAATACAAATGAGGGGGAAAAACACTTCTTTTACTAAAACTACTTTTAAAAAGTCCTAACGACTAACATAACTTAACAGTCATATCTTACACCTAGACACCCTGTCTCCAGTTGCTAACAAAGGGCACCTTCTGAAAAATGTGTTATTAAGTGACTCTGTCATATAGTGATCATTAGAATGTACTTAACACAAACTAAGATGGCTGTGATGTCCCTAAGTCATACAGTCCAATGGGACCACAATCACATATGGCTGTTTTTGTCTAAAATTTCATTATGAGGCAAATGACTGTATTTTCACATAATATTAATTATTCCTACTGAAGGACTTAATATCTGTGGATATTACTTGTATTCCAAAGTAAAATGGTGATAAGATGACCAGTACTGAGAAATAATTCGGCTGAATTTCAATACAGATGAAAGGTAATTCTTTGAAACGAAACTTGGGAGAAGATAAAGATAAAACTTGGGAGAAGATAAAGATAACCGATGATATAATTAAAGCAAAACTCATCCTCTTTGCCAGAAAGTTAAAAAGTTACAAAACAAACTCACACAATATTATTCAGGGGATACGTTTTTTCTTTGCATAAAACATTCTAATGGAGCAAGAGATCCAGAACACAAACAAAACTCCATACACAGTACCAAGAAATAATGAGTCCCACAAGGAAACACACAGCAAAGGAAGAGACAGGGATGAAGGATGGATGAGGTGGAAGGGTTGTGTGTATGTGTGTTCGGGCCTTGAATAAAAGAATTTTATGCAGAAGAGAATATTTATCTGAGAAATGAACCGAGGAAGTTATATATGCTAAGTTACCTAGGGAAAGATTTCAAAGGGACTGAACAGATACTACAAAAGACGGACCTCACTTGACACCTTTAAAGAGCATCCAGAAGCACAGTGTAGCACAAAATGTTATGAAGCCAGAGAGAAGCAGTGAATACAGTCAATTTTGCTTCCTTTAATCTACAGAAGTTCTTTCTTGAAAACAACTACAATTGTACGGTACACAAAATCCATGGTCATTTGCAGCAAGAATTGAAGAAAATAAAATTCCATGAATTTTGTAATTGGAAGCCATATGCAATAGTCCAGGGGAGGACCGGGAGGCAAGCCGTAGTGGTAATGGGGAAGTGATGGAAGCTGACAGACCCCACATATTTTCAAAGGATTTGGGGTTGACAGGATACACTGATGGAGCCAATGTGGGGTGTGCAGGAATAGAGGTCACTGGTGACTCCAAGGATCTTGGCTCAAGCAGCTGGTAAATATGGCAATATTTACTGACAGGTAGATGCCCAGGGGAGATAGGTTTGGTGGTGGGGAGGGTGTGGAAGGCAATAACTTGTGTTTAAGCATGCTCATTTTCTTATATTTTTGACACCCAAACAGAAATGGAGTTTGATGCTTACGGGGAAAGCTTGAAGCCAAGTGGAAGGATTGGATAAGGATCTGACCATAGCCAATCCCAGCCTGTAGAAAATTTCATGAGGAATTAAAGACTGATCTATTTCTTTACAGGTTTGGTTCTTAAGTCTCACAGAAATAAGTGGAAAATTTACACTAGGGATGATGGCTTGTGGCTGTAACAAAATACCTGAGAAAAATAACTTAAGGAAAGAAATATTTATTTTTAGCTCACAGCTTCTGAGGTTTCAGTCCATAATCACTTGGGTCCAATGATTCTGGACCTCTGATGAGCAGAAAGAGATGGAGGAAGGGGCTGCAGATGCATCTAATCCCCAAGACCACATCCTCAAGGACTCACTCCCTCCATCCAGATCTCACCTACAATAATCACCACCTTCAATAGTTCATTCAGCTATGAACCCAACAATGGATTAATCCATTCCTGGGGCCAGAATCCTCCTGATCTAATCACTTTCCAAGAGCCAAAGCCTTTGGGGGACATTCCAGATCCAATGCATGACACCTTGACACCTGATTTGTTTCAGATTCAAATTGTTTTTCTTTCAGATTTTAGGAAGGTCCTATACTGCATACACCAAGTATCAGTGACTAGGCGGAAATCTTACACATGACTATTTCTGCAATAAAACACATGGATATTCACATTAAGCAGGATAAATAAAGAACATAAACAGCCCCAAAGTTGGAACATTCAGATTTTGTTGCTATATGAGTTTGGGTTTTATCATTTTAATCACTTTGCTTCTGGAATTAGGCATTGCAGAGAAGCAAGTGTGGATCTTTAATAATAGAAAACAGTAGTGTAGCTAATGAATAGACCCAGGCCCAAAAAATTAAAAAGCCATTAAAAAAACAGGATAAGGAGAGCATCCAAGAAATATACGAGGTTGGAGAATAAATTTTTAATGTGTCCTTATCATAAAAATAAAAGAAATAGGCTTTTTAGAAGAGATCTGGAGACACATTCTGTTTTCCTGCGAGAGGAAGGTTAATGCAATAAATCTAAGGCAAGCACTGCAGCCAGTCTGAATCTGTGCTAGAAAAAAAATGATAGTAAGTTTACAAAAACATGCAGTTTTCTTTAATCCATAGTGTAAATAATTTTATACATAAAAACCAAATCTCTTTAAGCTAACTTATTTTAACTCCATTCATGAAATCTAGAATTATTGCCTAGATAAAGGGTGAAAGCTCATATAAGATATGCAATCTATTATTACAGCAGCGATGACAAGACTATATAACAGCCAATATCAACTCATCCTTTTAAGAAAATGATAAACCTAAGACAATCAATGAATTTTATTTCTGAAAAAGTAACTGATACAGAACACACCAGAGAGGCCACACTCATCAAGAATATAATCGTGATTCAGCTTATATTTTCCTAGAAGATATTATTAAAGTCTACCAATCACTTACTTATTTACTAAAAGCAAGAATGGATGATTGAACAAAGAAAAGGTCCCTTGGATGCTGAGGTAGGTGGAGAAACTCAGCTATCTGCAGAGGCATTTCATAATTCAAACGTGAGACCCTCGCTCTTGGCTATTTTATAACTTTCATGAAACTCCTCATAGTCTCCCCATCTCAGTATGGCCAGTCCTCTTGCATCTCGGAGTTCATGTTACTTCTGCTTTCTAGGACACCTACTTCATCACTCTGCAGCACTCCAAACATTCTCTTCAAGGCCTGTCTAAGCTCCATTCTGCAGTCCCTGGGGTCTGTGTCCCGTAGGTGAACACCCAATAATCATCTCTGGCTGGTCTGTGGGTTCCATCTCTTTAGCATTAACTTTGGTTCACCCTACAAAATTCTGTGCAATCAGAGTAGGCACTGAATTTATTAAATGGTGACTATTTGCAGGTCAGAGGGATGGAGGATGAAGGGAGAGCCATGACAAAGCCCTGCCCTCAAACACTTCTTGGATCAAAATGGCGGAAAGAACCAGATCCTCACAGTACCATGCATCCTGGTTTTAGTGCAACCATGTCCTAGACAAGTGCAGGGCTGGGAGAGACTACGGTCAGTGTGGTTGCTCAAGAAAGGCATCCTGGGAGAGGATGAATCCCACTCATTAATTCAGAAAACATTTGCTCATCTTCTGGCCTCTACATGGAAGAGTTAAACTCCATGGAATGCACTTATTTCCTAGAGCCATTATAACAAAGTACCTCACACAAAGTAACTAAGCTCCTAGAGGCCAAAAGACAGAGCTGACCACAGGGCAGCTACCTCTACAAGCACTTGGGAAAGACCTGTTCCACGCCTGCCTACCTCCTAGCTTCTGGTGACCTCAGTGTTCCTTGGCTTGTAGACGTCTTACTTCCTCTTCATGGAGTGTTCTTTCCCTCCATGTGTGTCCATCTTTGTGTTCAAATGTCTTCATTTTAGGAGGAGTCATATTGGATTAAGACCAACCCTATTGACCTCATTTTAATGTGGTTGTAAATATCCAATTTCAAAATAAAGTCAGCTTTCAACATACTGTAGGTTAGAATTCCAGCATGTGTTTTGGAGAAGCACAAGTCAACCCAAACCAGAGATGCAGAAAGACACGACGAGTTCAGAGGACGCTCACGCTGTGATGTGGCTTCAGGAAAGGAAACCAGTCACTCCAGAGAAGCTCAGCTCAGCCCAAGGGGATGGTAGGTGGGGACTGGCATTTGGTGCTACTTACACTATTTTGGATTAATAAGGACCTTATTCTTCACATTATTTCTCCCTAAGCATATTACCTTTTAGAATAAGATTTTTTAAAAAAAGGAAACAGGGAAAGAAGGGAGAGGAGACAGATGGTGTTGGTTTTAGAATATCTCTTTTATAGGGAAACCGTCCCCAACCTTTTAAATAGCCTTCATCAATGCAGAGCAAGATTTCAAACACATCTGAGTTACTTCCAAACATTAGGTACCAAATTATTTTTGCAATACATTTCAATTAGTTAAATACACAATAAGTTAAATATTCACAAAATTAAAACAAAAATTATTCCTCCAAAAAGGCTTTGAGACATAATCACCAATAGAAATGCCACCACCGTGAGGAAATTCAAAGTCTTCTGGAGGATCTCACTGAGATCTACAGCCTGGAATTTCTCAATGTATCTACATAATAAAGAAAACACGATTTTTCAAGTTCAAAGCCTGTGTTCTTGAACCTGTCCTACATAGAGAATCTGCTCATTTATTAAATTTTAAAACTTCAGTATCTTTCAGAAGCATGGGATTAAATCAGAGAAAATGAAAGAATAAATTCAATATACTAATGTGAAATCATGCAGAGGCAATGCTAAAATATATTATTCAACAAAACAAGGAAAATTACATAGGATTTGTATTATTCTTAATCTTCCACACTACTTAAGGATATAGTAACAAGAGGCTCTTTCAATATTTTCTTTGAAATGGGCAACTTGCTTTCACATAAAATTTTTTTTCAAAGTAATTCTTAAAATCCTTTTTCTCAATAGAAGTATCTTTTGCAAATATCTTTCCCCATTCTGTAGGTTATCTCTTCACTGTTCACTGCTTCCTGTGTTGTATGGAAGCTTCTTAGTCATAATCTGATTTTTCTACTTGTAGTTTTGTTGGTTGTGATTTTGGAGTTTTCTCCAAAATATCCTTTCCCAAACTAATACCCTGATTTAGTTACTACTCAGTGCATACATGTATCTAACAGACTGTACTTCCTATATGTGTAATTGTTATGTGTCAATTGAAAACAAAATAAAAAGTGTACATGAAGACTGTTTCTCTTTATGGGTTTGCAGCAACTAGTAGTGATTCTAATTATTGGAAAACATACCCAGATGCTCTCTTCTCGTCGATATTGCTTCCAGTTCCTCCCACTGTCACTGAACATCAGGAGGTAGCTGGTCACCCAGTCGGAGCTCCCGTATCCACCCTGGGTGGCCACAGCGGTGACCTCCATTCTCTCTCCAAGGTCAATCTGCAGCCATTGGTATTTATTTGACACAAGTGGGGTCCATCCACCAGCTCCTTTTTTAAGGCAGAAAAAAGAAGGAGAATGGTAAGGAGGAGGAGGAAATAACTTAGCATACCTGTTCCTGGAGTAGCAAACAGTCAGCTTAGAAGTATACATAAACTTGAGAAAATCATAGATTCGTGTTAGAAAAAAAGAAACTGAACGAGGATGGACCCTACATTCTCCTCACATTTAGCTAGATGACTCCTGCCATTCAGAGGGTCACACTGAGTGGAGGAAGTGTCTGATGTCATGTGGGCAGCCAGTTCATCATTCCCGTCATTCCTGGGGGACCAGTTTTGTCCTTTGTCAAACATAAGAGACTAAATTCCTACAGTAAGGCACAGTATTGAGCATTAAGTAAATGAAAATAGTCAAAACACAGTCCTTGCGCTCAGACTGCCTACAGTCGAGGCAGACACTAGTTCACGGGGCTGGTGGCTGGGCTCTGGGGTAAAGCACCTGTTTTGCATTCAAGAGGCCCCAAGTTAGATCTTCAGTGTCACAAAAAATAAAAGGGATTTCAAACTACAGCATACTTGTGAACAGATCTCATTTATACATGGAATTTAAAGAAGTGGATCTCAGAGGTAGAGAATAGAACAGGGTCACCAGGGACTGAGGGTATGGGATGGAGAGACAATGGTAAAACCTGAAAATTAAAAATGAATGAACAGGCCCAGAGCAGGGAGTGGAGGAGGGAGTCCCCGGCAGGGCTGTGGGCTCTCTGGCTGTAGCACAGGGAGATGGGGAGAGCCCCACAGAGTGCCTGTGTCTTAGACAATGAGAAGTCTGCCAAGTATCATGAATCGAGCACGCAGTCTGCTGGGCACAGAGTCAAGATTCTGCTCTTTTTGTTTTGACAAAGGTCACACGGGAACCAAGAATAGCAATGGCTGGTGAGGTCTTATTGATGCTTGTCATTTTTCTGGTCAAATAAATAAAATGGGAGATATTTCTGAACTACTGTTTCTTTAATAATCAACATTCTGGACACTGCTATTTTCTAACTCGGGGTATGTGTCTTTTTATTAGGGATTATTTTTATAACTATACCCTAATTTGTAAAATATTCAGTACCATGTCCAGCATAATGTAAAGGTTCAAAAAAGCTTGTTATTGTTGACATAACTGGGGAAAGAAATGAATGAGGGGATGATATTACACCATTATATGATGGGACGTAGGAGTGCAGAGAACTGTATTTATAGGCACCTCTCTGAATTGATAAGCACAATTTAAATACTATGTGCTTATGAGCTCAAATTTTTCAGATTCTTTAGAATTCAGGTTCTAAGATTTCTTTTCTTTTTCTTTTTCTTTTTTTTTTTGGTAATCAATCTATGTTCAAAATATTTTCCCTTTGAATGTACCATAAGCACAAACCTTTTTGATCCAGACTCTGAAGATATATATGTGTATATATGTATATATATGCACACACATATATTTATACATATACTTACAGATACTGATAGATAGATGGTAGACGGATGGATGGATAGATAGATAGATATGGGGGGGAGTTGCTTTGCTTTTTATTGCTCTGTACTTTAACTTGAAGATCCTGGGAGGTAGCCAAGCATGGTGGTACACACCTGTAATCCCAGCAGCTCTGGAGGCTGAGGCAGGAGGATCAAAGCAAGCCTCAGCAAAAGTGAGGCCTTAAGCAACTCAGTGAGAACCTTTTCTAAATAAAATCCAGGTAAGCTGCTTATCTCCTAAGGCTACCTTTGGAATTAAATGACAAAATTCCTGTAAAGTGAACTCTGTGCCTGACCCAAAGCTCTCAATGGTTAAAAATTGAGAGATGTTGCACAAGAATGGAAATGGGTAGGTAGTGCTCTCTGACTGCCTGAAAAGTGAAGTATGCTGGGAGGATCAGGAGTGGGAAAGAAACCATGGGAGCAGTTTCCACTGAGGTGCACATAAGGTGTCTCCCAAATCCTTGCACTGTCTCTGGCAGGGACAAATGTAAATTGTGCTGCAGATCATACAAGATTCAATCTTCCCTCATGTAAAAGAGCATGCTGTGTGAATGGAGGATGATCCCCATGTGCAGAAGGACACCTACTGTGCCCACCTCCTACCTGTGAGTGTCAGAAAAGTAGGGGAGACTTCAGTGGCCCAATGTGCAGAGTTGGCCACCATTAAGTCACTGTCTTCTAGACAACATCCCAGACTCTTTTATTGGGGGAGATTGGGGATGGGTTCTGGGGATGGAACTCAGGAGCACTCAACCACTACCCTTTTTTATTTTGAGACAAGGTCTCCCTAAATTGCTAAGTCTCCCTAAGTTGAACTTGTGATCCTCCTGCCTCAGCCTCCTGAGCTGCTGGGATAACAAACTCTTAATAGCATATTATTTTGAAGGTGCTGATGGGACATGAAGGTCCTATGTAGATGCACAAAGGATGTAATGTAGGTTTGGAGTGGAGTCGGGTACTCTGGAAGTGCAGGCAGTGTGACACTCCATCCTCCTGGTCAGACAAGGCCCAGGATCCTACAGCGGATGCACAGTAAGAGTGAGGGTTTATCTGTTGGCACTTTCCTGTTGAGATCTACCAGATCCCTGAGGTTGGGGTTTGGATGTGGAACAACACCAGAAAGCTCCTGTATTGAAACATCGTCCCTATTATGGATTAGATAGGAGGTGTCCCTCCAAAGCTCAGGTGTGAGACAATGCAATAACTTTCAGAGGTGAAACAATTAGAAGGAGAGCCTTAACCTAATCAGTGCATTGACCCTCTGATGTGGATTAGCTGTGTGGTAACTGTACGAGGTAGAGAGTGGCTGGAGGAGGTAGGCGGTCAACCCAATGGATTAATAGTCGTCCAATGAATTCATTGTTAGGTATTTTGTTCACTATGATGAGAAGCTAACATACCACTCTCCCAAGTCCACGTAAAGTTTAATAACTGTGAAATCCTTCCATGGTTCATCTAACTAACAACAAAGAGTCCCAAAGGTACAACACTACTGCAACTGCATTTCTTTTCCTGTTCTTTAATTTTTTTAAACAATTGTTTCACAGAAGAGTTGGAAAAAGGCGAAAGAGATGCTATTAACCAATCCCTCTCCCCAATATTATTGTACATTGGGAATTTTATATATTTCACTTGAGACCTCAGAGGAACTATTAAGTATTTTGGATTTTCCCCCTCGTCATTAGCTAGCATTGATGGTATAGTCCATGTTCTTTGACTGTATATTTTTGTTAAAAAAAAAAATTCTGTATTTTCATTCCCTCTCACCCCAGGTCCAGAAAAGTAATCAACACAGAAACACATGTGGAGAAGGAGAATGAGAGAAAATGAATCAGCCTGTTCCTGGTGTGCTGCCCTGGGATCATGAGTTATCATTAGAAGAAAGAGAAACCCTGGTCATCCCTGTCCTCTGTCACTCACAGTTTGCTAGATTGTTTTAATAAGGGCACTCCTGCTCACAGACAGCAATACATTCCAGTTACTCCATTGTACCTGTGCCAAGAGGCAGTATTCATATGCAAATCAGCCATCCCGTTCAGCCACTATGGATAAAGTAATGAACCCTGGAATTAGAAGAATTGCACCAGGTGTGGCAGCCTCAGGAAACCTGCAATCCCAGCTGGGCTTCAAGGATGTGTTGCTTTGCAGGTGACTTAATTACACACTGAATAGTCATGGTGGGAAATAGAAAATCACTGTCCCACCGCGCTGGTCTAGTTGCTTTCATTAAAGGCAGCTTTGGTGGTTGGTAATGAAGGCCACACTGGAGTCATGGAAAAAGAAAGTTGGCTGACTCTACCAACGGGTGTGTGGCAATTGCCCCGTCATCTGTCTCTGGAACAAAGTTGTCCTTTGTTGTTTAATTAATTAGTTGTCTTTTGTTGTTTAATTAATTATTTTTTTGGCATTGTAGTTGTTTTTGTTTAAAACTGTAGAGCCTGGAGTGCGGCTCTGTGGTAGAGAACTGGCCTGGCATGCACGTTCTTCCCCCTCACCACACACACAAATAATAAAACATTAAAAGGACAACACTAACCACTCTCATAGGATTGCAAGGAGAACCACGGAGTCATTGATGCTAAAGCACTTTGGAACTGAAAATTTTTATACAAATGTGATGTCATATTCAATTTTTGTTTTCTTTAAATTAAAACTAATGAAAGTGTTTGTGCAAACGGTAGAGTCAAGATTACACACCGAACAATTCCACTTAACCTGGGAGCATCTTTGCATAGTCTATTTGATGGTCACTAAAGCTAAAGACACCTAAAAGGCACTGGGCATGTGCCCCCAGCTCATCCCCTAAGCTTATCACTGGCTCCACTCCTCCTCTTCACCCTCCTCCCCCCCCTGCTTTCTGGCAGGACAATGCATCTGAGCTAACTGAGGTGTCACAAAACACTCAATGGAACTATAGGCAGAGAGCTCAGCCTGTAGTCGATCCTTAGAACCTGTGATGATCAGAACGTCATCCCACCCATTCATTAGGTATGTTCTGACAGGTGCATTTCACTACCTGAATGAGACTAAGCAAAGTCCAGGAACTAAAGATCTCCCTCCTGATTGCTATCATGTGATGAACAGCAGAGGCTGCTTTTTAAAGGGCAGTTATTTTGTGAAGACTGACTTGGGGACCACAGCAGGAATGCTGAGCTTCGCTACCATACTATTTCCATATGAGCACATGACTTGGCACTTGTTTCATCCACAATTTTCTCCATTGTTACACCTCAGAGCTCTGAGGAAATGTTTGAAGTTTTGCCACTTATTTTGCAATGGAAATGGAAAGAAGAGAAATGAAAAACAGTGAGGCATGCATTGTGTGCTGAGAATGCTACTAGGTATTTCCATCCACATTATCATTTTTTATTTCTAAAAGCATCCAGTGATTCAGCTTTATTGCAACCATTTTACTAATGAGAAAATAATAAACAATTAATTTACATACATGTAAAGATATTATTTTAAAAATCAGCTCCTCTTTCATTTTTTAATCTCATCCAGGAACATATTCACATGACTTATCAATCACTTAGTGCTTTTTGTTTATAAATAACCTGGGTGAATTTGGTCACTATTTTGTAAGTTTTCTGTCTGGGTAGACAATCACATTTTAATACCTGAAAGTGTGAATGAACAAGTTGAGTAGAAATCCCTCAGCAGAAACCATATTGCTTCTAGTTTAAAAAAAAAAAAAGCAATAAAATTCCCATTACTATAGTACATATAAAGAGGTGGCACTGTAAGAGCATACAAGACTTTATTAATAAGGGAAGTTATGCAAAAGTAAATCATCATCATCATGATTATCTCCATCACCACCATCGCCACTATCACCATCATCATCACCATACATCACCACCACCATCATCATCACCACCACCACCATCACTATCATCACCACATTCACCTCCACCACCATCATCACCACCATCACCAGCATCATTACCACCATTAGCACCATCATTACCACCATTATCACCACCATAACCAACATCATCTCTATCACCACCATCATTACCACCATTATCACCACGCATCACCATCATCATCTCTATCACCACAATCACAATCATCATCTCTATCACCACCATCACAATCATCATCTCTATCACCACCATCATCATCACTACCACCACCATCATCACCACCATCACCACCATCATCAAATCACTATCATCATCACCACCATCACCATCATCACTACCATAACCATCAACACCATCATCACCATCACCATCACCACCATCATCAGCACAACCATTATCACCACTATCATCATCATCATCATCCTATGCATTCCTCAACATGTGATGAGTACCAAGATTAAAGGTACTCAAGAACACAAACTATAAATAAACAAAGTAAATATACAAAGCTAACTACCAGTAGGGGATTCTAGCAATCCATCAAATAAATAATTAAATTGATCTCATCACAAAGAGATAATTTCCTATAAGACAATTGTTTCAAATGTGATTTTATCCAAATATGTTTGCTTTTTTCCTCATGTAATTGACTCTTAATACATTGCAGAATCATTACAGATTTCAGGTGTTGCCAGTAGGTAAACAGGCAGCAGGAGGTGAGAGATGAGAGTGGGTCCATCACCACTCCTACATTCCAGTGTGATTTTTAAGTATTTCTAGGGAAGGAGTAGAGTGGATTTTAAGTGAACTTCCTTATCCCACTTCTGAGATTTATGGGCTTTGAACTCCAAAGTTTTTTGTCAGTAAGTCTGCCTTTTTGTTGAGGTAATGTAAACATTTCCTTGAGGCCTGATTTCATTAGATTTTTTTTAAAATGAAGCTCTAACCAGACATGTGCAGAATTTCAAGTATTACAGTCTTTTTAACCAAGTAAAATATATACTTATCCTTCCAGAGAATCTATCTTTTCACTCTGGTCTTCTTTTAGCTATTTTTTCTTCAACCTTGGAAGACTGATGTAGGAAGAACATTCAACCTCCCAAAAATATGTTCATTAGGAAGAATTACCCTTACCTATGGCTCAGATCTCAGAGTGTATGGAACAACTTATAGAATTTATTATCTTACAAAATGCATTTATACCCTCTGATAGCCTGAAAATTAACAAATAATAGATGAAGCAAATAAAAATCGAAGAGAAGATGATAGACTTAAAAATTAACCATACAATCATATTAAATATAAATGGTATAAACACTGTTAATTAAATGTCAATGGTGTCAGATTAGATCCAACTATGTGCTACCTACAAGAAATATACTTTAAAAATAAAAACACAAATAGGTGAAATGTAAACAAATGGAAAAAAAGATATCATCATGCTAACACTAATCAAAAAATATACATATATGGATTGATGTTATTAGACAAAGTAGATTCCAGAGAAAAGTTATTGCAAAGGATAAAGAAGAACATTTCATAATAAAAAGATGCTCATTTGTCAAGAAGTTCTAATAATCCTATACATGTAACAACAGAGCTTCAAAATACATGCAGCAAACCTGATGAAACTGAAAGAAACAGACAAATCCACAATTATAGTAAGAGACTGTATTATCCTTCTCTCAATGATTGGCAGAACAGAAAGGCAGAAAAAGAGCATAGAGACATCACTATCAACCAGTATGATTCTTTGATATTTATGAAATATTCCATCCAACAATAAAATAAGTAGTATTTTCAAATTCACTTGGAAGTTTCAAGGAAATAGACCATATTCTGAATCATAAACATGCTCAATAAATTTAAAATGATTTAATTAATGCAAAGGATATTGTCTGTGATATGCAACATATTTAAATTAGAAATCAATAAAGATCTTTGGAAATTTGAGAAACATTAAGAAACTTAACTACCAGACTAAATGATCCATAAATCAAAGAAAAAACTAAAAGAGAAACCAGAAAATATTCTAAATGGAATGAAAGTAAAAATACAACATATCAAAATCTATGAAATGCAACTTCTAAGCATATGTCCAAAGAAATAAAGAGCTACAAGGAGTCTCATTCCCACCTGTTACAATCAGGTTTGTAAACTGCTGACACCTTCCCAGAGCAGGCTGGTGGGACAGGGAGAAATCCTCAGGCACCTCAGAGGCTAGGGGTGTTCACCCTGTTGCAGGTATTTCCTCCACTGGGCACTGACGTCAACACTCAGGCCCTCCACTGAGAGCCCCACTGGGCACTCGCAGAAAATACCAGAAAGAGCCCCTGAGGGTTAAACCACTCAGCCTTTATCCTTCCCCATCTCTGCTGCATCTTGGTTTTGAGGTATGTGGTTCCATTCATCTCCGTAACTGTGTGTAGTTCAATAAAACCGCCATTGTGCATTTTTCATACACTCACTATGTATAGGATAAGATATGGAATCTCAAAATGTCACTTGAGCAGGCAAGGAAGGCACCTTTCTTTCCTATTTAATGCCATCTGGTATCATGCAAAGAAACTCAAGGGCAAAATGCTCAGAAATAACAATTTCAGTGAAGAATAAATCTGTCTGCATGTGATTCATTGTTCAGTCAACTATAAGTCTCAGTCCATTCTCTTCCAAATATACATTTCCCTAAGTATTAGGCTGTTGAAGTAATTATAGTTTGTAAAGTTGCAGGAACACTTTGTATGAGATGATACATGCACTTATTAATTATTGCATGGAATGTGGTAACATCTCAGTATGTGCTCTAAATATTATCATAACATAAGTGCTGTTGACAAATAACTCAACAGGTAATGCACACTAGGGAAAAAGCAATTCCACCAAGGTTGTCCTATTGAACTCTTTGTGGGAAATAATGACCACCTCAAAAGAATCCAACTGCCAAGCACGATCATGAAGGAAAATGGGCCAATCTCCATCACATGCTGCAGAAATTCAAGAGTGCCTCATATAATGCTGACTTAGTAACTAAGGTATCTGGTTACAGAACCCACTGTGGTGTTTTACCAGCTCCTGTTATTGGCCATGGTTCTTTTAGGTCAGCTCTGTGGCACAAATTAAACTCCCATTCAGCAAGTTGGCGTTATTTTAAAATCACTGGCTTTACAGGAAACAGTAAAGAAAGTACAGAGACATAACATGTATTCATCTTCTACTTTCCCCCAACAGTTACAACTTATATAATTATATTAGAATATCAAAACCAGGAAAATAATGTGTCTGTGAAGTTCTGTGTCACTTCGTAACATGTTGAGAGTCCTGTCACCACCAGCATAATTAAGAAAGAGACCCATCTCATTGCCACAATGCCCCTCCTCATTGTTACTCTTTATAGTTAAGCAGCAGCCACTCATTTTGACCCATCTGTGCAGATCCTTCCTCTATGCCCCAGATTCTCTCTTTTTTCCCCCCATTCCTCAGATCATCAGTTTCCTAACTGGTCCTCCTTCTCTTCTCCATTTTTTTTCATTCTTATGTTTGTTTGCTATATATCATACTGTTTTAGAAACATATGTAGCTGGAGCAGTAGGGCAAGGATATGTACTATTTTTCCAGAAGCAGAAGGGGCAATACCATTAATAATCCAGTCACCTCTGGTAAAGAGGAAGCTTCCTGTTCGAGCTCACATCTGTGCTAAGTATTGCATGACAGCTGAGTTATCATGTATATTACTGGATTTTTTTGAATAAGGAAAAGTAAAGGGAGAAAATTTCATAAGATAGAATGCATGGTGTGGAGACCCTAGAAAGGAGTGTGATGACGTTCCTCTGTGGGAATAGCTTACAAAGCTAAGGAAATGTAGTACCTTTCATATTATTGCTAAATATAATATAATATTGCTGTGGTCATTTAAGTCTTAGAGTGAACATGCAACCCAGAAATTCCACTCCATGGAAATATGCATCCACTCTAAAATTTGAATATTCATAGCAACATTACTCATACCAGAAAAAAGTAGAAGCGACTCATATGTACATCACTAGTGAATAGATAAACACAATGTGGCATAGCCGTAAGTTAATTACTATTTAACAAAGAGATGCCTCACAAAACCATGGAGTCTTACACTCAGTTCTGTCTTGAAATATTGCATTGTGCAGAGCAATGGAAACTTCTCATAGTCAGAGGCCACATGCTATAAGAAACCAGGTCAGGGTCATTTCCTACAATGTAAAGATTTTTCTTTTGTTTAGTAACTTGATTTTTAGGTACAGTGCTAAGTTTTCAGTAGGAGCTATCACTTCTAAAGTAAGAAATACATATCTCAACATTGAATGACACACACAAATATCCTGAACCATTCTGTGGAGAGTGGTTTATTTGAATCATGGCCTCTGACTCCCTCAGGGATAGCTTTGGGCTGACAAAGCTGCCTGTTTGAAGTTGCAGGTCAAGATGCCCCAGTTGCTATGGTGATGTGGGGTCCCGGTGGGGTGCTACACGTGAAGCTGTGGGGCTGTATCTATTTTGGCCTTGAGTTCAACACCTTCTCCCAGGGATAGTGAATTCTGAGCAAAACAAGATGACCCTAATGTCTTGCTAGCCCTGTGCCCTTCAGATTGTCTGCTTTGCTGAAACTTCCCCACAATTAACCTCTCAATGTTACCAACTTGCCGAGCTAGCTCTGAGTCAGCCAAGCCTCACCAGGGCTTGGCTACCCACCTGGCCCCAGCCTTTTCTCCATGTCTGTTTGTCTTTTCTTCATCCCCCATTGCTCCTACACAGCCAGTATATCCATGCACAGGCCAGGCATGAAGCCTCAGCACCATTCACTTCCCTCTTTAATTGGAAGCATTAGGCAAATATTTTCTCTGCCTCTTCATCACCTAGAACCTAGGCAGTGTTTTAAGGAAGCATGATTGTGGGCAGACATCTACGTGGTGATGGATGAGAACAGAGGAAGAAAATACCCGGTGTGTCTCCATTTGCTTTGTGTTTGCAGGAAATCACTCAGGCTTCTGGATTTTCCCTTTTGATGAAACTAATTCCTATGCAATTCTAATTTCCAACCTGACCTATGGGCCTGCTGTTCTCTGGCTGGACTCTTCACATCAGAGCTCGTGGTTTTCAGTATGAAAGCGTTCCCTGAGTCCCTGATAAAGGATTGCCTCTGGCTGTGAAGGAGAGTTAAGGCAGCACTTATTGGTGGGGAGAAAAAGGACAAAGCACACACATGCTTTTGCCTAGGAAGTTTCAAATTGTTTCTGCAAGACTATTCATTTCATCTCGACTCCTGCCCGCCATGTCACTCTGACAGGAGGGTGTGCAGTCACAGAAATGGAAAGCAGGTTCCAAGAAAATGCTACTGAGAAAACCCAAAAAATGCTCACAATTAAAGGTATAATGATCATAAAAATGATAATTTTGATAAGCAAATAGGATAACTGAATACCAGCATGTATTAATGTTTTATTTTTGAAGCTTTTAAAGATCTAAATAACCTGAAATTGCATAGTTTGCTTAAGAATATGGTTAAAAAGAATGAAAAAGAGAGCTGAACTTTTTCTTTTCTTTCTTTCTTTTTTTTATTTTTTTAATTTTTACTTATTTGCCTTTTCTTGTTTATAATGTACCATCATATTTTAAGAGTTTTGGTTTTGTAAAAAAATTTAGCAATTTCCCATTCTAACAACTACCAATATAAATTCAATGACCACAAGTCAGTTTTATGGTTAATCTCAAATTTTAAGAACTTGAGATGGAACTGGGAGATCACACATGCACACACACATACACACACACACCCAGACACACATACAGTTATTTGTGTACATTTATTTAACATCTATCAATTTTGAAAAATTAAGTAGGCAAAATTAATCATACAATTGGGATTAGCTTTTCATCCCTTTGTGTTTCTTTGCATAAAGAGGTAAAGGCTGTGCAGTTTCTAGATTAGAATGGAATACATACATTCCCAGACTTCAAGTCAGGAATTTCTAAAAGAAATGTGAATTTCAATTGTGACTACTATAAATTAGGAGTATTAAAATCATATTTGTGACTGTTAATGCTTTTAAGAACCACTACTCTTTACATTTGTTGGGTTATAATTACTACCTCTTTACAATATTCATTGATGAGGTATCTGATAAGAAGACAGAGCAGACTGTGGGTGAGTTGGTCACACCAGGACCCTGTGGCTTGGGTACCTCCTCTTTGGCCCAGGTGGCACTATTCTCTCCCAGTCCTCCCACTTTCTACAAAGCCTCAAAGACTTCTGTCTTCTTGTCGCAACTCTTTTCAAAAATGCATTTTACATCAATTTTACATTAATTTATCCAATGTTTTGAGTGCCTGAATCATCGTGTGAATTCCATTTCATATCTATTGATATCTTAAACCATAAAAGTCCCTTATTCTGGCTTAACGTAAATCACAGATCAGTTAACTATCTTTGCAATCATTAGAGGGTATCTTCCTACAGCTTTACTCTAATAGGAAAGAGGGAGTGATGAGATGGTACACATGAACTTCTTCATGGAAGAAAGGTAAGAAGAACCATGTTCTTTAAGACTCCATAATGAACTTCCTAAATCAATCATAGTTTAATTATTTTTTTAACTTCAGTTCCATGATCTTCAAGACCTGACCTAAGCAGCTCCTACCCTAAAGGCCAATCAACAATTTTTAAAAGCAAAACCTGTAATATCCAAGGAATCGCCAGCACAATCATCATCGTCGTCATTTTGCATCCTACGATCTGAACCAGAGGGAGATTGCTACATCCACTGACATTCATAAAGATCTATGGGACAATGGGAAGGGTCCTGAGTTAGCTAGTTCTACGCAGAAAATATTCATATACATTCCACTGGTGGGAATAATCCAAAATGGTGTTGATCTACAAAACATGAGGCATAAATTTAGAATTCAGTGTTCAGTGAAGTATTAAATACAACAGTGAAGAGCTCTTCAGGTTGGTAAATACAGTGGCAACTTTAAAACTCTTTATCTGATTGGCACTCCTGATACAATTAATTAAAAGGCACAAAAATAAATTTTATTTCTAACTCAGAAGTTAAAACTGTCACAGCTACTTCATAATTAAACTGTTTACGATATTTTTCTGTTTTTTTCATTTTAATTTTTATTTATTTATTTATTTTGGTTGTTGTTGCTGCTTTCAACATAGAAATCCATTAATCTTATTCTTAGGGCTTTTTCTGCTAGATTTGTTTTAAGTTGTCAATGTCATATCACCAGCAGTGTGGTGACCAATTTAAATGAAACCATAAGGAAACTTGGTCACTGCAAACTAGTTGTACATCATAAGAGCCCCATGGGCTGCCATAACCTAATGGAAAAAGCTTTTTTAGGGTTTGGACATTTCTTTGATAACAACTGACATTATTTGGCATTAATTTGTGTTTTATTCTGAAGTTTTCTACCACATCAGTATATATTATTTCATATTTGCTTCTTGCAAGGCTCTGGGCTAGAAGTTGTGACAGCCATAATAGGCTTAATGGCTTTTATTCCTACTATAATTACTAACAATTATTCTTTTCTTAAGAAGCACTTAATAAATACTAGGCTGTGTTGGATCCGATCATATGCTAATTTTATATTGTGGTAAAATATACCTAACATAAAATTTGCCATCTGACCTATTTTTAAGTTCATGGATCTAAGAGATCTGATAGTCTGAAGTACCTTCTTGTTCTGCCACCATCAACACTATCCATTTCCAGAACTCTTTCACCTTCCCAAACTAAGACTCTGCACCTGTTGAAGAGTAACCCCATTCCTAGCCCTTGGCAACCACCACTCCACTTCCTGTCCCAATGAATTTCACTGCTCTCCATACCTCATGTAAATAGAGTCATATAGTGTTTGTCCTTGGGGACTGCCTTATTTCACTTAGCACAATGCCTTCAAGGTTCATCCATGTTGTAAGACTGTATCAGAATTTCCTTCTTTTTTGTAGCAGAATGGCATACCATTGCATGTATATTGTTTCTTATTTCTCTGTTCATCCATCAAATGGATGATTGGGTTGTTTCAACCTCTTGGCTGCTCTGAATAAATCTGCTGGGAACACTTCTGTACTACATCCAAACTGCTTTAGGTGTGTTCATCTGTTTAATCCTCACTCAGTTTAACTCTCTCATAAAAGGTGCTATTACTAATACCATTTTATATTTGAGGAGACAAAAATGCAAGGAAATAAATCCATTGGTCCTAAATCGCACAGCTTGTAAGTGGTAGCATCAGGGTTAAAATAAAAGCAAACAAAAAAACAGAATCATCTGACTTCAAGCTTATTCCTAATCACTAAGGATAAGATGGCACTCTTCCCTCAGCAGATCTAGAAGAAGAGCAAGAAAAACCATGTAAACACCCAGTCTGCATGCTAGCATGTGATAAATGGTATGAGAGTTTTTTGAGGAATAGTGCTGGACATATTTAATTTGCAGGGGTCAATAAATATGGCTGGCAGCCCAAGCCTACATTATGACCTGTTTCTATGACCAGAGAACTAAGAATGGTTTTAAATTTTAAAGTGGTGCATGTGGGGTGGGCAGAGACTATGAAGGAGGGGGAAGAAAGGAGAAATAAAGCAGTGATCCTAAAAGCCAAAAGCACTTTCTCTCTCTTTAGAAAAAAAAAAAAAAAAGCTAGCTGACTCCTGTTTTAAAAGGATGGTGAGATTCTTTTTGGCGGGGTGATTAGGAAATAGAAGACACTTCACCCAGGTCCTAAAGTAGAATTTTAAAAAGTTGAAATGAGAGTTGGTCCTGCTGGGGGATTCTGGTAAATGCTGAGGCCCTAATGACAGAAGGATGCAATTCAGGCTGCTATGAAGCTAAAAGGTGAGAAGGGAGCAGAGGTCCCTCAGAGGGAAGGGTAGGCGGAGCCTGTGTGGAGGGTGCCTCCCACAAAGGTAAGGGGAATGAATGCTCCACCTCTTAACCTTAGGAGTGTTTGGCATACAGAGGGGTCCATAAATTCAGGAATTTGGAAAGAATACTCACCACAATTTTAATCTTAGAAAATGAACCAAGGTTTCATAAAAATCGTAAGTGATGTCAAGGATTAACTCATGGTGGTGAGAAAGAAATCAATATTTGCAAATCCTAACCAAATTACCTACATGGAGCTCAAGGATGGATGGCAGTAAATTCACTGCATTACCCTTTGTATCTCTTATGCAGAAAAATCTAATTTAAAGCTACAGGTCCCTGAGGATGGCCTGGTGATTTTCTCAGATGATTCTGGATAAATACAGACATCAGAGCTGTCCACATTCAGCAGACAAATTATCAATTGACTCGAATGGCACATATCAAATCTCAAGTCTGGCTGCTTTATCTCGAGAGAAAGCAGTCAGTGGGTTTTGTGCATACTTTGTATCTGTGGCTCTGGTGAGTACAAGTGAGAAGCTCCATTGGTGCAAACACTTTGCATCACATCTAAGTCTTTTTAAGAAAACTTCAAGTAATCCTTCAGGACATGGCATTTTGGCCTAGAAGTGGAAGGTTCAAGCTGTTGAGATATTGAATATAGGCCTGTTATGCCCCTGGGACAAATCAGAATCAACACACAGGTGTCAAGTTTCCAATCACAGACCCAGGAGGCAAAGTGTGACTTCATTTTTTTCCATAACCCAAAGAACTTCTCAAAATTGGAGCTCCAATTTGGGCCAAGACCAAAACTATTCACTCAAGGTCTGGGCCCAGTTCAGGAAACTGGGACCATCTTCACTTGCTACCTGGAGCTGAAGCAGTCCAGACCTGTCACTGTCTTAATGTGCCCTCATGAGGATGTTGAGCAGATTTCTTTTGGGGACAAGCTGCCTCCTCTCCAATAGACACTCGGGAGAACACACTGAAATACAAGAACCTCAGTGGAGATCCCGTGAGGGTGCTCCCCTTCAGAAGCCAGCATCAGGGCAGAGCTTCAGCGGGGAGCCTACCATCTCCCACCCATGCTAAAGTCCAACCCTATTGAAATTTCCTAGGCTGCAGCGATCCCCTCTCTCTGCACAAGACGACCAGCAACAACCTGAGTTAGGAGCAGAGACCCAGAATAGCAGTGAAAAGAATTCAGTGAGTTTGGAATCCAGAGTCATTTACATTGATTGGGCACTGGCCATCGCACAAAGAAGGTCTTTGTGGGAATTAGCAAGTGTTTTAAAGAAAGTTTTTATGTTAATTTTAAGTCTCAAATCCCTCCACCCCTCAACTCCCAGTGCATTATGATAACGATCAGCACAGATTTTACTTGGTGATTTTTTTGCATGACATTATATATATATATATATATATATATATATATATATATATATATATCTGTAAATATATATGTAAATAAAAATAAAATATATGTAAATGAATCAATATAAATCTATGACATATAAATATGTATAAATTAATATATGTGCAAATAAGTATATATGTAAATAAAAATTTTATATATATATATATATATATATATATATATATATATATATATATATATATATATATATATATATATGAACAATGGCTTTCCGGGGCGCTCTCTGATCCATGTGTCAGCCCTCTCGTTTGCACAGCTCACCTGGCAGCTGTTTTCCTGTCCTGTTTCTAGCTGACTTGCACAATCACTCACAAAAGCGTGACTGATTAAATAGAAAGGCATTGCCACCAGCATCAATAGTTTTCAGGAAGATCAGATTTTAAAAAAATGTTAAAGAAATGTGCCAATAGTTCATCCTACTTATCTCTTCAAACAAAATATTAACTTTGTGATGGACTTCAGGAGTTTGTAGGCCACAAAAGGGTGGCACAGACGTTTTGGGTGTTAGGTATGCCACTCTAAACAATGGTTGGGTAGTGCAAACACACTTTGTGGAGGTGGCAGGGGGTGCTGGGGATGGAACCCAGGGCCTCGCACTGGCTAGGCACGTGCTCTCCCTATCCTTCAAATTTTAGGAACCAAAATTCCTAAAATTTGCCAAGTTAATATTGGAAAAACATCATCCCATAGTTATTCTTGAACATTTTATATGACCCAAGTTTTGTTTGAAAATTAGTTGAAAACATGGACACGGTGTCCAAGCACACAGCCACAGGAGGAGCCAGGGATGAGCACATCCCTGTTAAGAAAGTCCAGGTTCCAAACATTCACCCCACACTTCCCTGGTTGGTTGCCTGGGCAAAACTATCACATGCAGAGTCAATTTTGTCTCAGGTTAACACAGATTTTTTTTTTTTTTTTATCTATTTGAGTAGTGGTTACTAAAAGTGTTTTCTAAGCTCAATTCTGAAATGTACACGTCTCTGATCATCTTTGTTTCCATGCCTCCAGGAACCATGTAGAGTCACTAATTCATATCCTTGAAGCAGGAACATGGTACAATTTAGTCATAGCTACCAAATCTAAAAAAAAAAAAAAAAAATTAGCAATACTCTAAAACACAAAGAAGTATTCACAGAGACATCCTATATTCTCTTAATTACATTAGCCAAATGGTAATTAACCTCACTTTTTCATTTGGTGAAACATATATTTATTTTTCTCCTATTAAAGTGTCTCAACCACCTGCCTAATTTCGGGGAAGCTTAGATAGCCCGTAGGCAGCAGTCTGAGGATTGCTTCGTGCAGGGGCTAGTTCCTGAGATCCACAGAGTGAGCGCGTGAGCAGAACTGAACAGCGCTTCAAAGCAGGTCAGTTGAGGACTTTTCTAGGGATTTATTTAATTAGGGAAAGCTTCAAAGGTAGAAGATCAGTCATGGGGCTATTAAGGCCACATAAGTGAGACATTAAGGGACAGATTTGGGGCAAAATCCATGGAAATGAAGAAGAAAGACTTTTAAGAGTGAAATATTTCAAAGAGAATACTCAGAATTCAGCAACTGGCTAGGAAGGAACAATTGAGCAGACAAGGACGATTCTGAGATTTTCTCCCCCCCACAAATTATCCAACTTTAATGGCCTCTATTTTGAATTAGTAATAGAGCAGTCTTCATATGGAGTACGAGTACTACTGTAACAAATTGATCCTTGGATTTTTATATTAAAAGCAACTTTTGACCATTATTTCTCCATGTGTTTCACACATATCTTCAGAGAAGCAGAATCTATTTTTCTTACTGACACTGGAATCTATCCTATGTAGGTTGATTACATCAAAAAGATACCATTTTCCCCCAAATATTTATACTCTCTGCTTGGAAAATGAAGCACCCCTTTAAATGTTTTCTATACTTACTGAAAAATCACCAACTGTGTTGATATATTTACTGTATACAGGTAAATTTCTGCATTTTTTTTAGCACAATCGGGCCAAGATTGCTTTTTATTTTTTTCTGTTGAGTCAGTTATTTGTGCAAAGAGAGAAAGTGCTCAGCCATTCCTAGAAGATTCAGGCTGTGCTGCAAGAGAAACCAGTGTCTCTGCTTCTCCTGTTTCCTCTGCAGAGCTGCAGAGACATCTGATACCTGGGCTAATGTATCCACCGCTGCAATCAGGCCGCTAATGCACTCTTGGTTTTGTGTGTGGAAGAAGGACTGCCCCCTAGACTCCCTCCCTGCTCCCCTCTTTTCCTGCGAGATCAGTTCCTGATGTTTTCCCAAATAATTAAAGTTGAAGTGAGGCAGAGAGTATCTCTTAAACACAATTCTCATTTAATCAAAGCCGATATCACTTGATGTGTTTTTTGTCACGTCAACAGAAAGCTGTACAGCAACGTCCATTTTTGCCATTTATAGATTCCCAAACAAGACATCCTGTTTCAGAGTGAAAGCCCCCTGAAAAACTCCATGAACCTTCCTCAGTTCTAGTTGCACGGTTAGATCTTCAAGATCATTACTGCTATTGGGTCATTTGGCCTTTGCTGATTTTCCCCCTCTTAAATATCAGCAATTGCATTTGGTAGATGATTTAGGAATCTCTGAGCCTGTAATTGTCAAAAAGCTGATTTTCATTCTCTATTCTCTTTTCTGAGAAAGTATGGCTCTCACCTCTTCTTTTTTCTGAGCAGCTTTCCCCAAGTGACATCTGCCAACTATGAAAGAAGGTTCCATTTCTGACTTTTGTATACCAGAATTATTTTCCTCATGAAACAGATATCAAGAAAGAGGCTGGTCAAGTCACAGTAGCTAAGCTCTGGAACCAGCCTAGGTGCCCTTCAACAGAGGAATGGGTAAATAACAATGGAGTATTACTCAGCCATAAGGAAGAATGAAATTATGGCATTTGCTATTAAATGGATGGAGAACTGGAGACTATCATGCTAAGTGAAATAAGCCAATCCCCCCAAAACAAAAGCCAAGTGTTCTTTCTGACATGTGGATGCTAACTCACAAAAAGGGGGGCTGGTTAGGGAAGAAGAGAAGTACTTTTGATTAGACAAAGGGGAATGAAGGGAAGGGAGGGGGGATAGGAATAGGAAAGAGAGTAGAATGAATGGCTCATCCCTTTCCTATGTTCAAATATGAACACACGACCAGTGTAACTCCACGTCATGTACAACCACAAAAATGGGAAGTTATACCCCATGTATGATGATATGTCAAAATACATTCTACTGTCATGTATAACTGAAAAGGACTAGGCTGGGCACAGTGGCCCACACCTGTGATCCCAGCACCTCGGGAGACTGAGGCAGGAGGATCGTAAGTTCAAAGCCAGCCTCAGCAACTTAGTGAGACCCCGTCTCAAAATAAAAAGTAAAAATTGGGCTGGGGATGTGGCTCACTGGTTAAGCATCCCTGGATTCAATCCCTGGTACCAAAAGGAAAAATAAAAAAGAACTAGGGCTGAGGGTTTTAGTCTAGGGCTCATGTTTACCATATGCAAGGCCTTGGGTTTGATCTCCAGCACCAAAAAAAAAAAAAAAAAAAAAAATGAAAATGAAAACTTAAAGAACTGAATTGTGGTAGCAAGTGTTTTCAAAGTGTACTGAACCAAACTGGTACTCTCTAACTTTGGGCTGGGACCATCCCCGTAAGATCCATGCCCATGGGGCAGATGGGAGCAAAGGTGGGGACTGTCATTGAGCTGCAGCCAGGTCACAGCCTCCTTCCTGCCTGCACCGGGGCTCTCCTAGCGTCAGGAGCTCTGTACAGTCAGAGTCGTGGGTGGCTGGGGTCATGGGGGAACAAGGACCTGAATTTAAAAAAAAAGAACCAGGCTTGGAAATGGAGAGGAATCTAAGACACACAGCAGCACAGCTGACCAGTCTGTCCAGGCGCAAAGCGTCAGTGCTGGAAGGGGAAACCAGGAGGACCGGGACCAAGCTTCGGAAAATAAGACCTGATTAAGTTCAGCTTTGACAGGAATAGACAGCAACTCCCCCCGTGGTTGTCATGGCGAAGAATGAGCAGAGACCGTTTCTGGTGGACTGTTTGTATTTTATAAGTCTTATTCCAAAATTTATAGGATTGTTTTAGCAATCCTATAAATTTTAGGATTGCTAAATTTAGGAATTTAGAAATTCTGTCACACTTACTAGAAATGGGTATTTCTCCCCAATCCCATAAACAAGAAGTTTCACGCCAAATTTGCCCCCAATGTTGTTATATTTCTGCTTATTTTGTTGTATGTTCACTTTGTGATTTTTAGAAGGGGCTGCTGTAAAAGTCTCAAACCATGAACAATAATATCGTCATCTTCCTTAGGCCATGAGAATCCATCGCTATCTTTAGGGAAAAGTATATATTTAACTTGTTGCTGCAGAATTATACCCATGATAAGAGAAGCCAAAGTCTCTCTGATGTTTTTCACACATTGCCACAGCTTACTATGTTTTCTCTTCTCTTTACGTTGCATTGTCTTAGGGATGCAGCCTCCTAGTGGCTCCCAAGTCTGGTGAAGCATGTGAACAGGGATGTAATGAGACATGAATGACCCAGGGGTCACATGGCTCATGCAGCCTTCCTCCCCTTGACCTTGGGCGTAATGCTAGAGAATGTGACAGATGTGGATGAGGCCTCATGACAACATCATAACATGCTGTTAATTCTTCCCTGACTCTGACAGGTCATCACCACACCTCCTAGGCTTTTCATTTTCCAGTTCTTCACCATCACCTCCAAATTCTGCTGAATACAGAGCATTCCTTTAGCCTCAGGAGGAAAACTCATAAAGGGGGGTATCTTAAAAGTAACCAAGTGACACCATGTATTAAAGGATCCAGCTTGGCGCAGTAGTGAGGGTTACAGCAGCTGAGTCTCGAGCTTCCTCTCTTTAGAGCAAAGATTATTTGCTATCTTTTGTTTAAGAGTCCCCAATGGCCTGTGCTAAAAAGGATTGGTCCCCAGCGTGGTGTTATTGAAAGGTGGTATGAACTTTAAAAGGTGTGACCAGGTAGGATGACCTCATGTCATGGAAGATATGCTCTCCAGGGGACTGTGAGACCCTGGCCCCCTTCCTCTTTCTTGATTTGCTCCATGGTGAGGGATTTTCTACTGCCACCGCATGTTCCCACCATCATGAGCTGCATCATGACAGGCCCAAAGCAAACAGGACCAATTGGATCACAAACCGGAACCTCCAAACTTATAAGTCAAAATAAACCTTTTCTCTTTATAAACTGATGACCTCAGGTATTTTGTTATAGTAACAGAAAGCTGACTAGCATAGTATTTATGTTACTCTCATCATGACAGTAATGAGAGTAGCCAAGATTCCATTCAATGAGCAACCACCAAATGCTCACTTATGTCAGAATCCTCACATTACAGGAATATAAACAGGAGGTCTATTATAGTTCTATTTGGAAATTTCAGGGACCTTTTTTTTCCCTAACTTTAAAACTTTAACAAGCAGGAGATACTGTCCATATGATTGCATCTTTAAAATTAAATGAAATGCAATTGGAGAGAACCACTGCTGAAGAAGATGAGCAAAGTTAAAGAGGAAGACAACAGCAACAGCTGTTGGTGAGATGTCTTCTTTGATCTTGGAAAATTTTGAGGCAATTTGAAGTTTCCAAATAAGAATAAACAATCACAATAAAGGAGAAGGGATAAAGTGTAAATTTTTCCCTCGTGAAGAAACTGCAATTAGTTTATTCTAGTCCATTGTTTTGCATAAAAATAACTCTAGATAGGATTAAAAGAATATGCCAAAGAGAGTGTTATGTCCTAATCTTAGAAAGTCATATCATTATCATTATGAAAACCAGCATAAGAAGCAGGGAATTTGAAGTATGGAAAAATAACTTTGATCTTAGTCTGCTAATAAAATATATGCAGAAGAGTCAGAGAGTACCAGATGCACAAATAAATGTGTGTTTTCAGCCAACAAACAAAATGATATGCAGAAAAGCTTTTTTAAAAAACTTAAAGTGAAAATAATAATAACTGCACTATGTTCATTAATGATTAAAATTGCCTAAAGTAAGATATTAGATTTTCATAAAACCATTTGACCAAACACATGAGAAAACAGACTGACACAAAAAGCAAAACTCATTCACCTTTGAGTATGTTTGCTAACTAAACAGAACATTGATCAATTTATTATAAAGTGTATTAAAGCCAATTACAATGACTATATAATTAACTTGTTTCTCAAAGTCAATTACTGATCATGGAGAAAATCAAGTCCTACAATTGCACACACTTATAAAGATTTCCTAATATAGATCATACACTCATTCACTCAAAAATAGCAAGAATTTACTATGTGCTAAGATATTATTTGAATTCTCTTATGTTAGACACTTTAGACCATATGTTAGTTTTCAGAAGTTTTAATTGAGTGTCCCCAAAACAATCATAGCAAAAAGAATAATAACCATATTATCTTAAGATAATTAAATATTTGATTCTAATGACTTCTCTGAATTTCCCTGACACCATTATCAAAATCTGTTCTCTGATTTTTGCTCAAATTCTCTTTCTTATTTAGAAATAAAATTCTGCCCATCTTATTTCCTTTCCTAAAGTTTTGACAGTTTATTTTAGTTTTACTTTTATGTGAAATATGCCACACACTTCTTAGTGGTGAGTTGTTCAATCTAAAAGGTGAAGAGATGCAAATTGATCCTTGGCATCATAAAATTTACAGCAGATCAATTTTCTCTTCTGATGAGCCAGTCTCATGTTAGAAGTTCAGCCCTGTCAAATGTCCACATGAAATACTCGTGAAAACGTGGTTCAGACATTACCCTTACCAGCTTTGGATTCTGTCACAATATTGCTTGCGATTTATATCTTATGTTTAATGCAATGTGTAACGTTTCACAGAATTATAGATACTTTCTGATATTAGACCATTTCCACCCCAAGTTTTCCTCATTTGATTGCCTCTATAATGTTTCAACTGAAAACAAGATTTTATTTGAGGTCTGGAAATTAATCCATTAGGACTTTTCATTGTGACAGAGTATTTGGAAAAATCAGTGCCATAAATTTTAAAAGTTTCTGAAGTCTGGCTACTTGCCCCAAATTGTCAATCAAACAGTTCTGGAACCCGACTTCATCTTAGGAGTTTAAACCCTGTTGACAAGCCGCGTTTGGGTCTCTCAGGGAACTGGCTCCTGCCACTCTTACATGTACAAAGATTTAAACATTTGGCTTATAGTACAAGGGGACTCAAAGGGACTTACAGCATCCCTCAAGCTCATACCTGAAACTGCCTACTATAAGCAATTTTCTGTTTCAAAGTTGACATTTGGGGAGATAAGGCTTTTATTTCATAAGCTGAATTTGTTTAGCATGCCATTTGGGACCCACTCAAATCCTGCAATCACTTTCCCAGGCACTGCTGACACATTTGTTATTCAAATCTGTGCAAGCAGGTTCCAAAATAAGTGCAAAACGCCACCTTGATCCCAACATGTTGTTGTCTTGTGCATCATGCTTTTGACCATCGTGCTAACATGTTCCAACTAACTCAATGTTATCACCTATGAAGAAGGCAAGTTAGATTTGCATGTTCAGTGGGTGTCTGAGACACCTGTCCCGTGCAGGTGAGCATGTGGGTGGGTGGTTTGTGATACCCGAACCACACCATCAATTGTCCCACCAAATCTAGATCACTTACAAATCTGGTGTCTTAAAAATTAATACTTAAGTCAAGTGAGCGTGTCTTCCTGAACTCTCACATCTCTTGGTCTTACCATCTAGCACTAAGCCAGAGAGAAGGGAACCTTGAACCCTCTCGCAGGCCACTCATTCTAATTTGTCTAGTCATGACAATATATGACATTATCTAATGGCAGTGCCCTTCACCTGTAAGATGAATTTTCTGGGCCTGGATAATGACACAGGATGATTGATCTGGTCATGATTTCCATCACCCCCATTTTATCCTCCTGCCCCATACTTGGCACAAATTTAATTTCTCACGCAGTCTTTGACTTTCAGGAGAGGGAAAACCAGACATGCATTGCTTGTCTCTATACCTGCTGATGGGTAAAGTGCCAACAGGCAGGCTAAGTAATTCCTTGTTATCTACTGATGTGGCCCCTGCAGCTCCCCAGGACCTGCCTCCATGTGTGACAGGACCCTAGCAGAGGACCCTTCCCGACTCATCTTCAGCTGAGGTCCTAATGAGAAGTAGTACTAACTCTAATCTTGAAAGTGAGGTGGGTACCCCTGAAGGCTCACAGATGTGGACCTGGGAAACCCAGAGGTCCATGATGATTGGAAAGGATTAGGAGGATGCCATGAGGGAGCTGGGCACTGTACCCGGGTGTGCTGCTCTTCCTTCCGTCCAGTACAGAGACAGGAGTCAATGGGATCTTATGCAGGGATTGGCCATGCACTGGACATCCATGTGACACTGGCCCGAGAGTTCTCAGGAGCTCATTGTGGTTGGGCAAGAGGGTGGTGGAGCCAGAGAACATTTGCAGACATGGGGTTGCCTTATGCTATGAGTGTATCAGGGATTCAAGCTGCAGAAGAGCTCTGTTGACCTTTATAGCAAGAGCTTCCTGGTTCAGAGCTGAGGCTGAGCTGCAGGCACCCGTATAGGCCTTGAGTTAAGTCCCCATCCTCCTTGCCACTTCATCTGTGGCATATAAGGTCGCCCTAGACCTGCTTGAGCTTCCTGACTTGTCCCCCCTTTTCCTTGTAGGATGGACCCCTGCTCAGCCCCCAATGACCCACAGCACATGGGGCTTCTTGTGGGGATGGGTAACTAGGACCTCCCCCATCACCTCTCTCCTGGGCTCACTCCAACAAAAGTCTAGCACCAAACTTTGAAATCTCCCCTGAAGCACAAGGAATCAGCTCTTATTACCCACCCCCCTTTTTTGGCAATTAATTGATGTCAGCTTTGATATAATTATCACAATTCTGTATATTTTTCCTAATTATTTAAAAGCACTCTCCAGTAATGGGAAACTACCAGGTAGCTAAATATATAAGGACTGATTTTTGAATATTTTTACAACATAGATTAAGCTGCAGAAAATATTTATCAAGAAAAGTCCATTAGTCCTCTACTTCTTAGGACCTGACCCATAGGCACCATGCCATCATCAGAAGCATGTGAGAAGTGACCATTACACACTAAGGTCACAGAACAGTGGGTTAGGTGGGCATGGTGATGCATGCTGTAATCCCAGCAGTTCAGGAGGCTGAGACAGGAGGATCGCTAGTTCAAAGCCAGCCTCAGCAATGGTGAAGCACTAAGCAGCTCAGTGAGATCCTATCTCTAAATAAAATACAAATTGGGGCTGAGGATGTGGCTCAGTGGTTGAGTGCCCCTGAGTTCAATCCCTGGTACACACCCCGCCTCCAAGAGTGGGTTATTTTAGGACACTAAAACACTTCCCAAAAAAATACTCACTAAATTTTAAGATTAGCCCTTTTTGTGGTTTATTCAAGAATCAGAATCATTTTATTTCTGGTTTTTTTTTTTTTTCTTTTTTGGGTGCTGGAGACTGAACCCAAGGCTGTGAGCATGCTAGGGACGTGCCCTAACCCTGAGCCCTTAAGCCCTCTTCATCAATAATAGATCTTAGCTAACTTTCTACTTGTCATTTGTAGCAGAGTTTCATCTTAACATTAAAAGGGATTCCAGGCTATGCAAAGATTCAGTAGTAGAAAATAAAACAAGATGCATCAGCAAGAAATCACAATATTGCCTCTTTTAGCAATAGATGGAAATTTTGGAGCAGATGGAAGAGGTTTAAAAAAGAGCATTTGTTGCTTCTGGGAGCAATGATGTGCTGTTATTGTACTCCAAACTCTAATTCTTTCTACTTCTTCAAATTCTCCTTGTTGCAAATGCATAATTATAGGTTACAAAAATGCATTTTCAGATTCCCCTAGTGCAGGGGGAAATATTTCACTAAGGCACCTTGTGCTGTCACTTCAAGGGTCTGTTGGTCCCAGGCACACGTGATCATTAGCTCCTGCTCTGAGACCCCACGTCAACCTGTAAGTGCTATCACCGGGCCTGCTGCATACAGATTTGGGTTTTTAAAATGTGCATCTTCAGTAGTTGGTCTCTAGTTTAGAACAATTTATTATGTGATTTACAAAGAATTAAAAGAGAGGAGTTTGAAGAGTCTAGCTCCAAGAAATGATATATATTTAAGAAGATGGAAATATCAATTATCCTGATTTAACCATTAAAAATTGTTTATATGTATCGGATTATCACATTGTACCACATAAATCTGTAAAGTCATTACATGTCAATTTAAAAAACTGTGTTCATTGTATTCATTAACGCACTAAAATTCAAGCATATTAAAATTTCAACTATGAAAATGTAGAAAGCAAAAATATATTTGATTAATTACATTCTAATCTGGCCAGTATGGTAATGAATTTTTATAAGTGGAAAGTAACTTTGGATTATGTTTCATAGTTTATGAAATGTTTGATGTAAAATTGGAGTATTTCCCCATTAAAAAAAAGGTGGGGGGCAGAGAATAACTTGGTTTGATAAGTACATTAACTTTGTGGCTCAGGGGTTCTTCATTTAGTGAAACAGAAGAACTAGTTTAGTTTGTTTATTACTTTCCCAGAGGCATAAATGAAGACACTTCCAAAAAAGCAATCTTTGGAGGATCAGACGGAATTAAACCGGGTCAGATGTAATTCACTGACTACACAGTCACCTTCCCCTCTCATCCCTCACACTGGGGTTTTCGCAATGACCAGAGATGTGTTCATGGAATTTCCCATCCTAGAGGTTCCAAGTACTGGGCTGTCTGACTGAAGAGCATTTGTTTCCTGACTGTTGAATGTGGCTCTGAGATCTCAGCACTCCTCTGGAGAAAGGCTGTAATATCTGTGACCCAGAGTCAATTGTATTTTGCTTTAATTCTTTATGATCAGAAGACTGGTTAAGTTGCTCTTCATAAATCACTCTAAATCTGATAAAGGATCTTAAAACACCAGAGATAATCTACAGCCTTCCATGTATCACTCACAATTTGGAATTTCTTATAGGGAGGAGGAAAAGTCAAAACAAACAAAAAATAAAAACCCACAACAATGAATTTATAAACACCTCAGCTGGTAGTTAATTAAAATGATAAAATGGAACCATTTTTCTTTCATTCACATGAAAATAAATTTTATTAAGATTGATATCATGCCTTTGCACTATACGAGTTGCAAGAACATGAACTAAGAATAAAAATGATGATGGAGAATCCTCACAGTCCTATCCTAACATAAAATGTGATTTGCCATTAAAAAGAGCTATGGCTTGAGATGACCTTTGTTTTCTTTTATCCTTTGTGCCCAGTATCAATCACTACTCCAGTGATGTTGGCCACATTCACTTAGGCTCTGCAGGAACATCATCTGGAGTAAAAGAACCAGATCTTAGCAAATGAATGAAATAGCAGACTTCATGGTATTTCAGCCAACATATTTGTTTATGTATTAGTTTAGAATTCATGCAGTCTATTTGCATATTTGCCACTGTGTTCACATAAGTGCATTTCAGCAAAATGAAGTGAGTTCATTCATTCTGATAACCATATTGTCCATAACAAAGGAAATAATACATTAATTTGGTCCAAAGTGCAACTTACTAAATGTGCTCAGATATTGAAAACACCAAGAAAAGCAGCAAGAAAAAAAAAACAGTAAGAACAAACAACAAGAAAGAAGGCAATAAGGAAATAAGGACGCATGGTATTTATAGTGCACTTTTTGAGTCTTTTCATATATGCCTACAAATATTTTTTGTCAATACTGTGAATTCAATTTCCTGAGAATTTATTCAAAGAATGTTTACCTTAGTTTTTGCTTTAAAAATGCCAGATGGTGCCTCATCACTATGTATAAGGTTTCTTAAATTCCCTATTTTGATATAGTGTGTAAGTCAGCTTTCCATTACTATAACAGAGTACCTGAAATAATCAGCTTAGAAAGAGGAAATGTTTGGCTCACAATTTCAGAGATTTCAGTCCATGGTCACCTGGCCCCACTGCCTTTAGACTGTGGTGAGGTAACAAAACATGGCAGGAGCACATGGTGGAGAAATCCTCACTTCATGTTGACCAGGAAGCTAAGAGAAACAAAAAGGAGCTAGGGGTCCCAATAACTCCTTTGAGGTCATACCTCCAGTGACCTCACTTCTACCCACTATGTCCTATCACTTAAAGTGCCACCACCTCCCAGTGGGGTCACCAAGGGACCAAGTCATGGGTCTTTGGAGGACACTTACCCAAACTGTACCACACGGCAAGTTAGCACTCAGTTCCGTACACCTCTGTTTAAACCCATGTAACGGAAAACATGCTCCTCTCAAGAAATGTCTGTAGATATCAATGGAAACTCACAATGGAACACGAATAAACCATTAAATGCTCTTTCTCCTCAGTGAATGCTAAAGAGAAAATCCAGAGGGCCATCATGAGAAGCAAACTGGGAGTTCTAGTTAAAACAATAAAAATCTTTTGAAAATGCTTCTTTAATCTGCCATTTTTTTTTCAATCTAAATAGGGCTAATTAAGCAATCTGGGGCAATGTACACAAGAAAGGAGGAACGAAACAACTCAGGATAGATAACAGGACACAGCAGATGCTAAAGCCTTCAGCACACACTTAAATACCAAAACGATTTTACCGGAAGATCAAACACTGTCAAAGCCAGGTGTGTGTGACTTGTTCCAAAGCTGTGAAGATTGGACCCAGAGGTTCAGACACACCAGCTGCCCAGGGGCCAGTTAATTCTTGCAAAATAAATCCTCAGAGTCCAATGAGAGCAAACGTGCTTATTTGGAATTTTATTTCCTTCTATAAAGCATCAATCAATTGCAATTATTTTATTAAGTGAAAACCCAATGAGATTCACCAAGGATCAGCAAGAAGGAAGAAGCAGACTCACCGTCTCTCCGATTAAGCCTGGCGAACCCAGGGCCGTGGCTGCTGGACAGCTCCGCGGAGCTGCTGAAGGAGGACGGAGGCAAGGCGGATCCCAGCGGAGCGTCACAGTCGCCTGCCAAGGGGGGAAGCCACATTAGGGTTAATAAATATGCAGGTGAAATGGAGTGAAGAAACAGGAGCTCAAAAAACATTAGGATGCAGGATAATCATCACTCTTAAGTTTTTAACTTCTTAATATTTCTGTTGGAGTATGATGCACACAGTGACCTTCCTGAGAGTTGATTTAAATCGTTTTCAAAGTCCCTTGACAAAGGCATACGGCCATGTGTGCTCTCGACCATAATGAAGATACAGAACTGGTCCCTCAGCCCTGAAATTCCCTCACATCACACATCTTCGTGTTCAGCCAGGGGTCAGGGTGCACCACTAACCCAAGACTACTGGAAACTGCACTTGATGTTTGTGGCCTTTAGGGACACCGCCACACGGGCAGCATTAATTCCATGCCCAGACCTTGACTGTGGTTAGAAGTTCTCACAGTGCCCCTTCCTGCACAGAACCTGTGGGGGACAAGATAGGTGGACTGTATGCCAGGTGCTCAAGTCAGAGTTACCTGCAGGAAGCCAGGGTCTGTGAAAAGCAAATCTGCAGCAATGAACTGGAAACCTCACTGTGCTGACCTCTTCAGGGGGAGCTCTGTCTACAGGGTGTGTGCCCCCGCCTTTGCCTGGCATCTTTGGCTTCTCAGGGAATGGCCTGAAAAGGCCATCACAGCAGTGAAAATGCTGACTAAAACAGAAATTGGCACCAAGAAGTGGGGTCACTGCTGTGACTAAACTGAACTTGTGGTTCATGAGAATTTTGAGCTTTTGGGAATTGGTGGGAGGAATTTTGAGATGTTTAGCAGTGCAATCTGAAAATGCTTTGTTATGGTAAGCGGAGCTTAATGGCTGATTCTGGTAGAAGCTCAGAAGACCAGAATGCCAATAGGACTCTGGACAATAAAGACAGGGCTTAAGAGGGTTTAGAAGAAAAAGAATATACTATTAGTAATTATACTAGAGACCATTTGTGCTATGTTCTAGCTGAGAAGCTGTCTGCATTTTGCTCAAGTCCTGAGACTTTCTGTGAGGCTCATTTTAAAAGCAATGAACTTCTTAATCTGGTGGAAAAAATTTCTAGACAGCATAGCATTCAGGCAGTGGTCTAGATATTGCTTTTAGCCAAATTTATTATGATATTCAGGAGCAGAAAGCAGAGCAGAAATATTTGAAAAACTTAAACTTGAAAGGCAGGAGTAAAACTGGGGCCAAGGAAGCCGCAGTTGTTAATGACATTACTGCCACTAAATAAATGCTAAAGACTTTGGCCAGAGACAATAAGGCATCTCAGGAGCTGGCCAGACCACATCCATCTCAGGCTCAAGGGAATAAAAGTGGAAATTCTCTTGAGAAGAGACCAGCGTGAAATCCTTGAATAAGGGGGCCTAGGAAGTTTTTTCAACATGCTCAGCTACCCAGACAATCAGAGGCTGCTGCAGCCAGGGTCCCCAGAAGCACAGCTATTGATCAAGATAGCGGCAGAGCTTGGCATCAACTACATGATACTGGTTCTTCAGGACTGTGGACACTGGAGTTAGGGGATCATGGAGGCTTCCACCAAGATTTCAAAGGAAGGCCTTGGAAGCCAGGCAAAGGGCAGCAGTGTTGAATTCCCTGCAGGCACTCCCTGAGAAGGCAAGCTGTGGAGATGTGAGGTAGCCAAAGCTGCAGTGGAGACTCCAGAGATTAAGAAATGCCAATAATGTGGGACATCGTCCTAGGAAAGCTGCAGGAATTACACAGAGACAAGCCAACAGGGAGGCCACTTGGGCTGCAACCAACAGGGCCACAGGGGCAAAGCTACACAAGCCCTTCGGAGAGGACATCATGCAAAGTGCTCCAGATGCCAAACACAGAACTACAGGACTTGCTTGAACAGCTGGATTTCAGTCTTGCTTTGGTCCCATCCCTTTTTTCCATGCCCCTATTTTTGTGAATGGAAATGTTTATTCTGTACTTTTATATACTGGATACTTGTAAATTGCTTTTGATTTTACGTGAGCTCATGATGCGAGATTGCCTTGAGCTTCAGAGAAGACTTTGGACTTGAACTTTGAGCAATCTAGGAACTGAGGAGGCTATGGATACTCTTGGGAATAGACTAAATATATTCTGCATGGTCAGATGAGTGTGAGCTTTTGGAGGCCAGGATTAGAATGTTATGGTTTGGATGTAAGGTGTCCTCCAAAAGCTCACGTGGGAGACAATGCAAGAAGGTTCAGAGAAGAAATGATTGGGTTGTAAGAGTCTCAATCTAATCAGTGAATTAATCCCCAGAGAGGGATTAACTGAGTGGTAACTAAAGGTGGGTAGGGTGTGGCTGGAGGAGTTGGACCTTGGGAGCATGGCTATGGGTATATATTTTGTATCTTGAGAGTGGAGTCTTTCTCTCTCTCTGCTTTCTGATCATCATGTGAGCTGCTTCCCTCCACCACACTCTTCTGCCGTGATGATCTGCCTCACTTCAAGCCCACGGAATGGAGCCTGCTATCTATGGACTGAGACCTGTGAAACCAAGGGCCCCTAAATAAACCTTTCCTCCTCTACAGCTGTTCTGGTTGGGTCCTTTTAGTTACAGCTGTGAAAAAGCTGACTAAAGTACTCTGTGTGCCTTGGGTTACTTCTGTGCCCTTCAAATCTGTACTCATTTCCCTTTCAGATGCTGTGCATATTTTCTCTAAGAAAGCTACCTCTTTTTACCATGGTTATTGATCTGTTAATTTTAAACATATTTTCTATCATGCATTGGGATATGTTATGAAAAAGGAATGCTATACCTCGAATATATCATTAGAAGATTCTCAATTGTGTATTTATATGTACTTTTTTCTTTGTGAGCAAGTTGTTAAGTTCACTAAAGGTGGGGCAAAGGCATACAGAATTAATTATATTGCAATAACCTGGCAAAATGTCAAGTACCGTCAATTAGCTAGATGTAAGAGGTAGCCTGGGGTCTCCCCTGATGATTTGTTAGGCTGAGTACATGATACTGGGAACCACAGAAACAAATCCAGTACATAAAATTGGCTTTAGTGAACATGATTTCATAAAAAAATATTGGAATTAACAACAGCATTTCTAAAAGAGTGTCTTACCACTGTTAAATGGAATTTGAATTGTTTTGCCTGAAGCTGTCTCCATATATATTTCATGTTTGTCCTAAAGGTTTCTCCATATGCTGTGAACTGTAACCTAATTTGATGCATAACCAGACCTGGAAGTACACTCTTACAACAACGTGCCAAGTCTCATAGCAGCTGAACCAAAAGCCAATCAGAGGCTAAAAGCTGCCGAGATTTGACCATATAAGGCAAACCACAACTGCAGCCAAGCAGGTCACTTCTGTATGTCATTTCCTGTTCTCTGGTGATAGATAAAGCTTGTGTATGTGGTGAGGTGGTGTCTACTGAGCCATTTTATGTCTGGACTGCTGGTGGACTCAGGAAACCTCTCTCTTTTCTCTTCTATTTTTCTTTTCCTTGAGGTGGGGTCTGGTTATGTTGCCCAGGCTGGCCTTGAATTCACAAGCCCTCTGCCTCAGTCTCGCAAGTAGTTGAATTATGGGCACACATCACCATGCCTGGTTCGTCAAATATTTCTTTGCTCAAATAAGCTCTGCTAAAGTCACTTCGTCTCAAGTTTTCCTTTTGATACTATGAAGACAGTGACACATCTTAAGATGTGAGAACAACAACAGATCAACAACTCATCCTGCAGCAACCATCCCACAACAGGGGGAACAATGTTTCACTGCTTAGGTATATGTGCAAAGTAGCTGCTACATAAATATCTTTCTATGTATCCCCTCTAGGTGACAACTGACATTTACATAAGGTGAGTCTGACTTTAGGGCTTGTGATCTTAACATAAAAAGAGCAGTACAATTTGGCTGAGACCATGATTAACACACTTAGAAGAGTTAAGGTTCACCGACAGTAGAGCCTGTCTCCATACTCCCCAGCCACATTTTCCCTGGATAACACTGGCAGTGAGGATTCTCAGAATTTAGCAAATATGCTAGATAATGGGATAAGAAAAAAATAGATAAATACTAATCCAAGTTGATAAATATTTACTATTTATAGTTTCCCCCAAAAAAAGCATTTTAAAACTGTGACGAAGCATAGAGAAAAAAAGACAACCAAGCCATCTTCAGGTGACAGGTCCCATGCTCCCATGAATAGTCACAGCAGAATCCAAGAAGAAAGGGCAGCATTTAGGGAATATTGCCTCCTCAATGTACCTGCCTAATGTTGTTATCCTTCATCATTGATGGGGGGAAAAAAACCCAGGGACAACTTCTAAGTAGCATTAAAAATACTGAGTAAAAATATTCTTACATCATAAAGGAAAAAAAGACATGCTAACTAAAATCACACTGCATTCCATTTCTTTCTATACTGCTGCATTGGGCTTTCCACGTGCCCTTGGGACTCCTGGCTGGCAGGCCTAGCTCCCCCTGGGAATCATGAGCTCTCTGAGAGCACAGTACAAGCCTTACCCAACTTTGTGGGTTGCACACCTAGCACAGCATCTGAAAGACGGCACATGCTCAGTAAACTGCTCTTGAGCACTTATTAACTGATTGAGTAAACAGTATGATCATCGTTAGGCAGTAGATTTAATTAAACTTAATCTTCCTTAATAATTAGACTGAATTTTATTGTTCAAGTTCAAAGTCAAGAGTCTTAGAGACATCACAGGTTCATATACTAAGGTGATCTCAAGAGAATGTTGTGGATAGGTGTTAACAGATAATATCACCGTTATGTTTTCACTTGGTTTCTCCTTAATTAATTTCCCAACTCTGCTTTTCTGGTCTCAGATGATTTCCAACAATATTAAAGTCCAAGAAATAAATTTCTAAAGACAGCTGGAAACAGAATGACTGGAATTTCCAGTTTCCCCTTTGGAAAATCCAGGAGCCAATAGCACGTGTCTGCCAAGGCTTCCCCTGACAGTGAGGGCCGTTTCTAGCACAGGCTTGAAGAAGTCAGACCTTTAGAAAGGCAAGAAACTATTTTTTAAAAAGCACATGGCTGGTACCTCAGTTTCCTTGCTGTTCCTTCCCTATCACTCTGAATTCTGGGCATCCCCCCAGTTGTTGGAGGCCTGGGCTTCCTCCGGCTTATCTGGAAGTTTGGTCAAAAGTCGCTGTGTTTCCATGTGTTCGACTCAGCATGGAAGGTTGTAGAGTTTTATTGTGCTGCTACAGAAAAATATTTCTTAGTTACTCTCACCAGCCAAAGATAGAGATTCACTTCCACTAGGTGTATGTTATAATGCTGCTCTGCTATAAAATCATGTTTGAAAATTATATTAAATGTTTTCTACAAGGTTATTTTATATCTATTCAAAAATGTTAGAATTCCCCAAAAAACAACTACAAAAACCTCTTGTTGCCTTGTTACTTAATCGGGTGACTCAGCTAGTCTCGCCAAAACTTACAGGTTTGAAGAAGAGAACGTTCATAAAATGGGCTTCTCCACCTGGTCCTGGGGATTCGTCCTACCTGCGGGCCTCCTGATCCCACTCTGTTTGTCCCCTCCCACCCCACCGGCCCCTGCCTGGCGTCACACTCACCCTGCCATCCCTAGTTGACAGCAAGCTTGGTGATTTGAACTGCGCTGCTTGAGAAAGTGTGGGCCAGAAACCACTCTTCAGCAGTATGCTCATAGAAGACAAGGAACATTCAAAATAGTGTATGGACTTCACAAAAACCAACACTGCATTCATAGAATACTAATCTTTCTTTTTAAGTTTGATATTTTTGACAAATCATTGTATACGTTTATAGGGTACAAGGTGATGTTTTGATGCATGAATGCAATGTGGAGTGACAGGTAAGCTAATCTTATAATTCAGTTTTTAACATGTGGAGATAAAAATGCTTTAAAAAATATGAGCAGGCTGGGGATGTGGCTCAAGTGGTAACCCGCTCGCCTGGCATGTGCAGGGCACTGGGTTCGATCCTCAGCACCACATAAAAATAAAATAAAGATGTTGTGTCCACCGAAAAACTAAAAAAAAAATTAAAAAATTCTCTCTCTTTGAAAAAAAAAAAAAAAAAAAAAAAAAATATATATATATATATATATATATATATATATATATATGCAATTGCCTTCACCTTCCTAAGTCAGTCAGAGATGATAATATTTTTCAAAGCATCATTTCATTTGAATATATTAATTATTCTGCTTGTTTAATGAAATTGTATTGAGCACCTACCATACACAGAGGATCATTGAGGACAAAGAGAGGCCTGGTTCTAAGTTGAAGAAGTTTAGAATCTGATATGAGAAGGTGTGGAGAGTGGTGACTTGAGCGATAGCTTCTGATTCCCTCATAGGGCTACATTTGCCTAGGAACTTCCTGTGGAAAGGTGCAGGTCAAGGTGGCCCAGTTGCTATGGCAATGCCAGCCAAGGAGGCTATATGCAAAGGCACACTGCTGTATCAGTCAGAAACTTGAGTTCAGTCACCAACTCCCAGGGATAGATAATTCTGCGCATAACAAGATGACTTTAATGTCTTGCAAGTTTTGCCACATCCTTCAGGCTGCCTGCTTTGCTAAAACTTTCTCACAAATAACCTTCTGATGATAAAACCTATATAATAAACGTGCTGAGCTAGCTCTGGTGTCAAGTCTTGCTCCATCAGGGTTGGCTGAACCACCTGGCCCCAGCTCTTTCTCTACGTGTGTCTGTTTGTCTTTTCTTCATCCCCCAGTGCTCCTCTGGTTCTGAATTAACGGCTGTGCTGGTCACGGCAGGAAGGGGAAGTGAAAATACCTCATAGGCAAAACAGAAAAGAGCAAAAACTGTAGACAACACTGTCTAAGATGGAAGCATCTTAATTGCTTAGGAACAAACCCAGCTTCTGAAAGGAAGTGGCCAGGGCACTGCCTCAAGGTCAAAACTGCAGCTCTGAGACTGGCAACTGGTGCTGCAGGCTGAGCTGCCCCCTGCACACAGCTCCAGAGGAGGGACAGTGTGACGGGTTTCTGGACTCTTGTGCTAAGAAAGGAATAAAGACGACTGTGTGGATGATTCAAGGGAGGACTGAGCCCATATCTCAGAGGAAAGAGGACAAGCCACAAGGAGAAGGGGACAAGGGGAGGGTCTTTAAAATTAAAGAGGACCCCTTCTGGCATCTTGGTATGGAGACATGAATGAGAAATGACACTGTTGCTTGAGGACTGTGATTTAGAGATTAGACCACATCGTATTCAGGGTCTTTATGAGAGGTGAATCTTGCATGCCATGGGTGATGGGGTCATGGTTCCTAAGGATATGTCCTCATCCCATCCCCAGAAGCTACAACTGTCACCTGAAGGTTGAGGCTCTCCAAATGTGGTTATGGACTTTGGGATGAGTAAATTATCTTGGATCAAATGGGTGGGTCCTATGTGCCATTAGAATTGTCCCTGCAAGAGACACACAAATGACCATGAGTGACCTCAAGTGCAAAGGAAGAGGAAGATGGGGGGAGAGATGCGAGATGAATCCATGAGTCCAGGAGAGTGGGCTGCCACTAGAGGGCGGAAAAAAACAAAGATGGGCACCCCCAGAGCTCTGGAGGGCACGTGTCCTGCTGACATCTTGACCTTGTACCTTGACACTGGTGCTGAACTTTGAGGCCTGAACTATCACATACCTTTCTCAGGACATGTCCATGTGTCCACCATGGGCAGCACTCTCTCATTCTTCCCTGGTATCGCTGATTCTGGTTCTTAAAGTTCTTTAGCACTAGTGTAGTGAGAGCCCAAATAAAGCTCTTATTTAGAAGGTACTGAAAGTGTTTGCTTCGAATCTGCAGGACCTGTGTGTTGCTACCCACGGGGAATTCTAGGAACAGCACACTCCGCTCAGGGAACAGAAGTGATAACTCTAGACTTAAAGTCTACTTTTCTCCTTGTGGAAACCTCTGTTTCAAGTGGTCTTGAGTCTATTCTATCGACCTCAGTCACTGCCTTCCCTAAACCTCACTCCGTGGTGTTGGAATAAGGCTCCCCTTACCTAGGTCCAGATGGGCACCTGATGCAGAGCTGGCCAGGTGAATGGCATGTGCTACTGGGAGGGGCTGGTTCAGGACGGTCAGGAAGCCAAGCTGGGTGACTGAGGGCAGAACCTGGGACTCTGGCTGAGCCCTTGGCAAGTATCCACCATTCATTCAGCAAATACGCGCTGCAGATCTGCGTGTGCCAGAGATCCCTGTGTGTTCCAGGGCTCCAGACAGGACCTCCCAGCCCCTGTCCTCCAAAAGGGGACAGACAAAGCCATATGATCTGTAGAACTGGAAGTCACTAAGAGCAAGGAAAGTGATCATGTTTCTAAGCTAATTAATCGTGTGCCGGGATCTGCTGCGTAACAGCTGATCTACAGTGAAGCAGGGAGTCCACTGGAAGCAGGAAGAGGCGACGCCATGACAGGATTTTGCCATTTCTAAATCCAGCTGGGCATGAATCAGGGGTAACTGTGATTCCTTCATGGTTAAGCCTCCTGGAGCTTTCACTACCTACAGTTGAAGGATGTCTAATAGGAACACTGCCCCTTAGTTCCTACCCTTTACTTTCAGTCCACAGCCAGGGAATCACCAAGGATCACACCTCTTTTCCTTTGTAGGTACAGATGCTTTTCCATTATCTCCACCATCGTCCTCCCCCAGGTCCTCAGCTTCACTGGGTAACTAATCCTACAGCCAATGCTGATTTACTGCCCAACACATACCTTACGGATCCCCACAGTAGAAACCTTTTAAAAATGAGTCACACATTAACAATCTCAGACACCTCTAAGGGCCCCCACTCTGCCCGCGTTCTGAAATTCAGGTGTGATGTCTGGCA